>NC_069502.1:19541091-19841091 GCF_027579735.1 Bombina bombina | reverse complement strand
GTATCTAATGCTCTGTACCTGCGCCTGTGTCTAACGTCTCTGTACCTGGCGCCTGTATCTAATGCTCTGTAGCCTGCGCCTGGTATCTAACGCTCGTGTACCTGCGCCCTGTAGCTAACGCTCTGTACCTGCGCGCTGTTGTCTAACGCTCTGTACCTGCGCCTGTATCTAACGCTCTGTACCTGCGCCTGTATCTAACGCTCTGTACCTGCACCTGTATCTAATGCTCTGTACCTGCGCCTGTATCTAATGCTCGGTACCTGCGCCTGTAATCTAATGCTCTGTACCTGCCCTGTGTCTAACGCTCGTGGTACCTGCGCTTGGTATCTAATGCGCTGTACCTGCGCTTGTATCTAACGCTCTGTACCTCGCTTGTATCTAATGCTCTGTACCTGCGCCTGTATCTAGACGCTCGTGTACCTGCGCCTGTGTCTAACGCTCTGTACCTGCGCTTGTATCTAATGGCGTCTGTACCCTGCGCTTGTATCTAACGCTCTGGTACCTGCGCTTGTATCTAATCGTCTGTACCTGCGCCTTGTCTAACGCTCTGTACCTGCGCCTGTATCTAAGCGCTCTGTACCTGGCGCCTGTATCTAACGCTCTTGTACCTGCGCCTGTATCTAATGCTCTGTACCTGCGCCTGTTTCTAACGGCTCTGTACCTGCGCCTGTATCTAACGCTCTGTACCTGTGCCTGTGTCTATCGCTCTGTACCTGCGCCTGTAGCTAATGCTCTGTACCTGCGCCTGTATCTAATGCTCTGTACCTGCGCCTGTATCTAATGCTCTAGTACCTGCGCCTGTATCTAACGCTCTGGTACCTGGCGCCTGTGTCCTAACGCTCTGTACCTGCGCTGTATCTAATGCTCTGTACCTGCGCCTGTGTCTAACGCTCTGTACCTGCGCCTGTGTCTAACGCTCTGTACCTGCGCTTGTATCTAATGCTCTGTACCTGCGCCTGTATCTAACGCTCTGTACCTGCGCCTGTATCTAATGCTCTGTACCTGCGCCTGTGTCTAACGCTCTGTACCTGCGCCTGTATCTAACGCTCTGTACCTGCGCCTGTATCTAATGCTCTGTACCTGCGCCTGTATCTAACGCTCTGTACCTGCGCCTGTATCTAATGCTCTGTACCTGCGCCTGTATCTAATGCTCTGTACCTGCGCCCTGTATCTAACGCTCTGTACCTGCGCCTGTATCTAACGCTCTGTACCTGCGCCTGTATCTAATGCTCTGTACCTGCGCCTGTGTCTAACGCTCTGTACCTGCGCCTGTATCTAATGCTCTGTACCTGCGCCTGTATCTAATGCTCTGTACCTGCGCCTGTATCTAATGCTCTGTAGCCTGCGCCTGTAGTCTAATGCTCTGTACCTGCGCCTGTATCTAATGCTCTGTACCTGCGCCTTATCTAATGCTCTGTACCTGCGCCTGTATCTAATGCTCTGTACCTGCGCCTGTGTCTAACGCTCTGTACCTGCGCCTGTATCTAATGCTCTGCACATGCGCCTGTATCTAATGCTCTGTACCTGCGCCTGTATCTAACGCTCTGTACCTGCGCCTGTATCTAAGGCTCTGCACATGCGCCTGTATCTAACGCTCTGTACCTGCGCCTGTATCTAATGCTCTGTACCTGCGCCTGTATCTAATGCTCTGTACCTGCGCCTGTGTCTAACGCTCTGTACCTGCGCCTGTATCTAATGCTCTGTACCTGCGCCTGTATCTAATGCTCTGTACCTGCGCCTGTATCAAACGCTCTGTACCTGCGCCTGTATCTAAAGCTCTGTACCTGCGCCTGTATCTAACGCTCTGTACCTGCGCCTGTATCTAAAGCTCTGTACCTGCGCCTGTATCTAATGCTCTGTACCTGCGCCTGTATCTAACGCTCTGTACCTGCGCCTGTATCTAACGCTCTGTACCTGCGCCTGTATCTAACGCTCTGTACCTGCGCTTGTATCTAATGCTCTGTACCTGCGCCTGTATCTAATGCTCTGTACCTGCGCCTGTATCTAATGCTCTGTACCTGCGCCTTATCTAATGCTCTGTACCTGCGCCTGTGTCTAACGCTCTGTACCTGCGCCTGTATCTAATGCTCTGTACCTGCGCCTGTATCTAACGCTCTGTACCTGCGCCTGTATCTAACGCTCTGTACCTGCGCCTGTGTCTAACGCTCTGTACCTGCGCCTGTATCTAACGCTCTGTACCTGCGCCTGTATCTAACGCTCTGTACCTGCACCTGTATCTAATGCTCTGTACCTGCGCCTGTATCTAATGCTCTGTACCTGCGCCTGTATCTAATGCTCTGTACCTGCGCCTGTGTCTAACGCTCTGTACCTGCGCTTGTATCTAATGCTCTGTACCTGCGCTTGTATCTAACGCTCTGTACCTGCGCTTGTATCTAATGCTCTGTACCTGCGCCTGTATCTAACGCTCTGTACCTGCGCCTGTGTCTAACGCTCTGTACCTGCGCTTGTATCTAATGCTCTGTACCTGCGCTTGTATCTAACGCTCTGTACCTGCGCTTGTATCTAATGCTCTGTACCTGCGCCTGTGTCTAACGCTCTGTACCTGCGCCTGTATCTAACGCTCTGTACCTGCGCCTGTATCTAACGCTCTGTACCTGCGCCTGTATCTAATGCTCCTGTACCTGCGCTTGTATCTAATGCTCTGTACCTCGCTTGTAACCAACGCTCTGTACCTGCAGCCTGTATCTAATGCTCTGTACCTGCGCCTGTGTCTAACGCTCTGTACCTGCGCCTGTATCTAATGCTCTGTACCTGCGCCTGTATCTAATGCTCTGTACCTGCGCCTGTATCTAATGCTCTGTACCTGCGCCTGTATCTAAGGCTCTGTACCTGCGCCTGTATCTAATGCTCTGTACCTGCGCCTGTATCTAATGCTCTGTACCTGCGCCTGTGTCTAACGCTCTGTACCTGCGCCTGTATCTAATGCTCTGTACCTGCGCCTGTATCTAATGCTCTGTACCTGCGCCTGTATCTAATGCTCTGTACCTGCGCCTGTATCTAACGCTCTGTACCTGCGCCTGTATCTAATGCTCTGTACCTGCGCCTGTATCTAATGCTCTGTACCTGCGCCTGTATCTAATGCTCTGTACCGCGCCTGTATCTAACGCTCTGTACCTGCGCCTGTATCTAATGCTCTGTACCTGCGCCTGTATCTAATGCTCTGTAACCTGCGCCTGTATCTAATGCTCTGTACCTGCGCCTGTGTCTAACGCTCTGTACCTGCGCCTGTATCTAATGCTCTGTACCTGCGCCTGTATCTAATGCTCTGTACCTGCGCCTGTATCTAATGCTCTGTACCTGCGCCTGTATCTAACGCTCTGTACCTGCGCCTGTATCTAATGCTCTGTACCTGCGCCTGTATCTAATGCACTGTACCTGCACCTGTATCTAATGCTCTGTACCTGCGCCTGTGTCTAACGCTCTGTACTTGCGCCTGTATCTAATGCTCTGTACCTGCGCCTGTATCTAATGCTCTGTACCTGCGCCTGTATCTAATGCTCTGTACCTGCGCCTGTATCTAATGCTCTGTACCTGCGCCTGTATCTAACGCTCTGTACCTGCGCCTGTATCTAATGCTCTGTACCTGCGCCTGTATCTAATGCTCTGTACCTGCGCCTGTATCTAATGCTCTGTACCTGCGCCTGTATCTAATGCTCTGTACCTGCGCCTGTATCTAATGCTCTGTACCTGCGCCTGTGTCTAACGCTCTGTACCTGCGCCTGTATCTAATGCTCTGTACCTGCGCCTGTATCTAATGCTCTGTACCTGCGCCTGTATCTAATGCTCTGTACCTGCGCCTGTATCTAATGCTCTGTACCTGCGCCTGTATCTAATGCTCTGTACCTGCGCCTGTGTCTAACGCTCTGTACCTGCTCCTGTATTCTAACTGCTCTGTACCTGCGCCTGTATCTAATGCTCTGTACCTGCGCCTGTATCTAACGCTCTGTACCTGCGCCTGTATCTAATGTCTCTGTACCTGCGCCTGTATCTAATGCCTCTGTACCTGCGCCTGTATCTAATCGCTCTGTACCTGCGCCTGTATCTAATGCTCTGTACCTGCGCCTGTGTCTAACGCTCTGTACCTGCGCCTGTTCTAACGCTCTGTACCTGCGCCTGTATCTAATGCTCTGTACCTGCGCCTTGTATCTAATGCTCTGTACCTCGCCTGTATCTAATGCTCTGTACCTGCGCCTGTATCTAAAGCTCTGTACCTGCGCCTGTATCTAACGCTCTGTACCTGCGCCTGTATCTAATGCTCTGTACCTTCGCCTGTATCTAATGCTCTGTACCTGCGCCTGTGTCTAATGCTCTGTAGACCTGCGCCTGTACTAATGCTCTGTACCTGCGGCCTGTGTCTAACGCGTGCGTACCGCGCCTGGACCTGCGCCTGTGTCTAACGCTCTGTACCTGCGCCTGTGTCTAACGCTCTGTACCTGCGCCTGTATCTAATGCTCTGTACCTGCGCCTGTATCTAATGCTCTGTACCTGGCGCCTGTATCTAACGCTCTGTACCTGAGCCCTGTATCTAATGCTCTGTAACCTGCGCCTGTATATAATGCTCTGTTACCTGCGCCTGTATCTAATGCTCTGTACCTGCGCTTGTATCTAACTGCTCTGTATCCTGCGCCTGTTCTAACGCTCTGTACCTGCGCTTGTGTCTAATGCTCTGTACCTGCGCCTGTATCTAATCGCTCTGTACCTGGCGCCTGTATCTAATGCTCTGTACCTGCGCCTGTATCTAATGCTCTGTTACCTGCGCCTGTGTCTAACGCTCTGTAACCTGCGCCTGTATCTAATGCTCTGTACCTGCGCCTAGTATCTAATGCTCTGTACCTGCGCCTGTGTCTAACGCTCTGTACCTGCGCCTGTGTCTAACGCTCTGTACCTGCGCCTGTATCTAATGCTCTGTACCTGCGCCTGTGTCTAACGCTCTGTACCTGCGCCTGTATCTAATGCTCTGTACCTGCGCCTGTGTCTAACGCTCTGTACCTGCGCCTGTGTCTAACGCTCTGTACCTGCGCCTGTATCTAACGCTCTGTACCTGCGCCTGTATCTAATGCTCTGTACCTGCGCCTGTATCTAATGCTCTGTACCTGCGCCTGTGTCTAACGCTCTGTACCTGCGGCTGTATCTAATGCTCTGTACCTGCGCCTGTATCTAATGCTCTGTACCTGCGCCTGTATCTAATGCTCTGTACCTGCGCCTGTGTCTAACGCTCTGTACCTTCGCCTGTATCTAATGCTCTGTACCTGCGCCTGTATCTAATGCTCTGTACCTGCGCCTGTGTCTAACTGCTCTGTACCTGCGCCTTGTCTAACGCTCTGTACCTGCGCTGTATCTAATGCTCTGTACCTGCGCCTGTATCTAATGCTCTGTACCTGCGCCTGTGTCTAACGCTCTGTACCTGCGCCTGTATCTAATGCTCTGTACCTGCGCCTGTATCTAATGCTCTGTACCTGCGCCTGTGTCTAACGCTCTGTACCTGCGCCTGTATCTAATGCTCTGTACCTGCGCCTGTATCTAATGCTCTGTACCTGCGCCTGTGTCTAACGCTCTGTACCTGCGCCTGTGTCTAACGCTCTGTACCTGCGCTTGTATCTAATGCTCTGTACCTGCGCCTGTATCTAATGCTCTGTACCTGCGCCTGTGTCTAACGCTCTGTACCTGCGCTTGTATCTAATGCTCTGTACCTGCACCTGTATCTAACGCTCTGTACCTGCGCTTGTATCTAATGCTCTGTACCTGCGCTTGTATCTAATGCTCTGTACCTGCGCCTGTATCTAATGCTCTGTACCTGCGCCTGTATCTAACGCTCTGTACCTGCACCTGTATCTAATGCTCTGTACCTGCGCCTGTATCTAATGCTCTGTACCTGCGCCTGTATCTAAAGCTCTGTACCTGCGCCTGTATCTAATGCTCTGTACCTGCGCCTGTATCTAACGCTCTGTACCTGCGCCTGTATCTAACGCTCTGTACCTGCGCCTGTGTCTAACGCTCTGTACCTGCGCTTGTATCTAATGCTCTGTACCTGCGCCTGTATCTAATGCTCTGTACCTGCGCCTGTATCTAACGCTCTGTACCTGCGCCTGTATCTAACGCTCTGTACCTGCGCTTGTATCTAATGCTCTGTACCTGCGCCTGTATCTAATGCTCTGTACCTGCGCCTGTATCTAACGCTCTGTACCTGCGCCTGTGTCTAACGCTCTGTACCTGCGCCTGTGTCTAACGCTCTGTACCTGCGCTTGTATCTAATGCTCTGTACCTGCTCTTGTAACCAACGCTCTGTACCTGCACCTGTATCTAACGCTCTGTACCTGCGCCTGTATCTAATGCTCTGTACCTGCGCCTGTATCTAATGCTCTGTACCTGCGATTTGTATCAAACGCTCTGTACCTGCGCCTGTATCTAATGCTCTGTACCTGCGCCTGTATCTAACGCTCTGTACCTGCGCCTGTATCTAACGCTCTGTACCTGCGCCTGTGTCTAACGCTCTGTACCTGCGCTTGTATCTAATGCTCTGTACCTGCGCCTGTATCTAACGCTCTGTACCTGCGCCTGTGTCTAACGCTCTGTACCTGCGCCTGTATCTAATGCTCTGTACCTGCGCCTGTATCTAACGCTCTGTACCTGCGCCTGTATCTAACGCTCTGTACCTGCGCCTGTTTCTAACGCTCTGTACCTGTGCTTGTATCTAATGCTCTGTACCTGCGCCTGTATCTAACGCTCTGTACCTGCGCCTGTGTCTAACGCTCTGTACCTGCGCTTGTATCTAATGCTCTGTACCTGCGCCTGTATCTAATGCTCTGTACCTGCGCCTGTATCTAATGCTCTGTACCTGCGCCTGTATCTAATGCTCTGTACCTGCACTTGTATCTAACGCTCTGTACCTGCGCCTGTATCTAACGCTCTGTACCTGCGCCTGTGTCTAACGCTCTGTACCTGCGCTTGTATCTAATGCTCTGTACCTGCGCCTGTATCTAATGCTCTGTACCTGCGCCTGTATCTAATGCTCTGTACCTGCGCCTGTGTCTAACGCTCTGTACCTGCGCTTGTGTCTAACGCTCTGTACCTGCGCCTGTATCTAACGCTCTGTACCTGCGCCTGTGTCTAACGCTCTGTACCTGCGCCTGTGTCTAACGCTCTGTACCTGCGCTTGTATCTAATGCTCTGTACCTGCGCTTGTAACCAACGCTCTGTACCTGCACCTGTATCTAACGCTCTGTACCTGCGCTTGTATCTAATGCTCTGTACCTGCGCCTGTATCTAATGCTCTGTACCTGCGCTTGTAACCAACGCTCTGTACCTGCACCTGTATCGAACAATCTATACCTGCACTTGTATCTAACGCTCTGTATCTGTACCTATATCTAACGCTCTGTACCTTCACCTATATTTAACGCTCTGTACCTGCGCCTCTACCTGTGCCTGTATCTAACGCTCTGTACCTGTGCCTGTATCTAACGCTCTGTACCTGCGCTTGTATCTAACGCTCTGTACCTGCGCCTGTACCTGCGCCTGTATCTAACGCTCTGTACTTGCGCCTGTATCTAATGCTCTGTACCTGCGCTTGTATCTAACGCTCTGTACTTGTGCCTGTATCTAATGCTCTGTACCTGCGCTTGTATCTAACTCTCTGAACTTGCGCCTGTATCTAACGCTCTGTACCTGCGCTTGTATCTAACGCTCTGTACCTGCGCCTGTATCCAATGCTCTGTACCTGCGCCTGTATCTAATGCTCTGTACCTGCGCCTGTGTCTAACGCTCTGTACATGCGCTTGTATCTAACGCTCTGTACCTGCGCTTGTATCTAATGCTCTGTACCTGCGCTTGTAACCAACGCTCTGTACCTGCGCCTGTATCGAACGATCTATACCTGCACTTGTATCTAACGCTCTGTATCTGCACCTATATCTAACGCTCTGTACCTTCACCTATATTTAACGCTCTGTACCTGCGCCTGTATCTAATGCTCTGTACCTGCGCCTGTATCTAATGCTCTGTACCTGCGCCTGTATCTAACGCTCTGTACCTGCGCCTGTATCTAACGCTCTGTACCTGCGCCTGTGTCTAACGCTCTGTACCTGCGCCTGTATCTAATGCTCTGTACCTGCGCCTGTATCTAATGCTCTGTACCTGCGCCTGTATCTAATGCTCTGTACCTGCGCCTGTATCTAACGCTCTGTACCTGCGCCTGTGTCTAACGCTCTGTACCTGCGCCTGTATCTAATGCTCTGTACCTGCGCCTGTGTCTAACGCTCTGTACCTGCGCCTGTGTCTAACGCTCTGTACCTGCGCTTGTATCTAATGCTCTGTACCTGCGCCTGTATCTAACGCTCTGTACCTGCGCCTGTATCTAATGCTCTGTACCTGCGCCTGTGTCTAACGCTCTGTACCTGCGCCTGTATCTAACGCTCTGTACCTGCGCCTGTATCTAATGCTCTGTACCTGCGCCTGTGTCTAACGCTCTGTACCTGCGCCTGTGTCTAACGCTCTGTACCTGCGCTTGTATCTAATGCTCTGTACCTGCGCCTGTATCTAACGCTCTGTACCTGCGCCTGTATCTAATGCTCTGTACCTGCGCCTGTGTCTAACGCTCTGTACCTGCGCCTGTATCTAACGCTCTGTACCTGCGCCTGTATCTAATGCTCTGTACCTGCGCCTGTATCTAACGCTCTGTACCTGCGCCTGTATCTAATGCTCTGTACCTGCGCCTGTATCTAATGCTCTGTACCTGCGCCTGTATCTAACGCTCTGTACCTGCGCCTGTATCTAACGCTCTGTACCTGCGCCTGTATCTAATGCTCTGTACCTGCGCCTGTGTCTAACGCTCTGTACCTGCGCCTGTATCTAATGCTCTGTACCTGCGCCTGTATCTAATGCTCTGTACCTGCGCCTGTATCTAATGCTCTGTACCTGCGCCTGTATCTAATGCTCTGTACCTGCGCCTGTATCTAATGCTCTGTACCTGCGCCTGTATCTAATGCTCTGTACCTGCGCCTGTATCTAATGCTCTGTACCTGCGCCTGTATCTAATGCTCTGTACCTGCGCCTGTATCTAATGCTCTGTACCTGCGCCTGTGTCTAACGCTCTGTACCTGCGCCTGTGTCTAACGCTCTGTACCTGCGCTTGTATCTAATGCTCTGTACCTGCGCCTGTATCTAACGCTCTGTACCTGCGCCTGTATCTAATGCTCTGTACCTGCGCCTGTGTCTAACGCTCTGTACCTGCGCCTGTATCTAACGCTCTGTACCTGCGCCTGTATCTAACGCTCTGTATCTGCGCCTGTATCTAACGCTCTGTACCTGCGCTTGTATCTAATGCTCTGTACCTGCACCTGTATCTAACGCTCTGTACCTGCGCTTGTATCTAATGCTCTGTACCTGCGCTTGTATCTAATGCTCTGTACCTGCGCCTGTATCTAATGCTCTGTACCTGCGCCTGTATCTAACGCTCTGTACCTGCACCTGTATCTAATGCTCTGTACCTGCGCCTGTATCTAATGCTCTGTACCTGCGCCTGTATCTAACGCTCTGTACCTGCGCCTGTATCTAATGCTCTGTACCTGCGCCTGTATCTAACGCTCTGTACCTGCGCCTGTATCTAACGCTCTGTACCTGCGCCTGTGTCTAACGCTCTGTACCTGCGCTTGTATCTAATGCTCTGTACCTGCGCCTGTATCTAATGCTCTGTACCTGCGCCTGTATCTAATGCTCTGTACCTGCGCCTGTATCTAACGCTCTGTACCTGCGCTTGTATCTAATGCTCTGTACCTGCGCCTGTATCTAATGCTCTGTACCTGCGCCTGTATCTAACGCTCTGTACCTGCGCCTGTGTCTAACGCTCTGTACCTGCGCCTGTGTCTAACGCTCTGTACCTGCGCTTGTATCTAATGCTCTGTACCTGCGCTTGTAACCAACGCTCTGTACCTGCACCTGTATCTAACGCTCTGTACCTGCGCCTGTATCTAATGCTCTGTACCTGCGCCTGTATCTAATGCTCTGTACCTGCACTTGTATCAAACGCTCTGTACCTGCGCCTGTATCTAATGCTCTGTACCTGCGCCTGTATCTAACGCTCTGTACCTGCGCCTGTATCTAACGCTCTGTACCTGCGCCTGTGTCTAACGCTCTGTACCTGCGCTTGTATCTAATGCTCTGTACCTGCGCCTGTATCTAACGCTCTGTACCTGCGCCTGTGTCTAACGCTCTGTACCTGCGCCTGTATCTAATGCTCTGTACCTGCGCCTGTATCTAACGCTCTGTACCTGCGCCTGTATCTAACGCTCTGTACCTGCGCCTGTGTCTAACGCTCTGTACCTGCGCTTGTATCTAATGCTCTGTACCTGCGCCTGTATCTAACGCTCTGTACCTGCGCCTGTGTCTAACGCTCTGTACCTGCGCTTGTATCTAATGCTCTGTACCTGCGCCTGTATCTAATGCTCTGTACCTGCGCCTGTATCTAATGCTCTGTACCTGCGCCTGTATCTAATGCTCTGTACCTGCACTTGTATCTAACGCTCTGTACCTGCGCCTGTATCTAACGCTCTGTACCTGCGCCTGTGTCTAACGCTCTGTACCTGCGCTTGTATCTAATGCTCTGTACCTGCGCCTGTATCTAATGCTCTGTACCTGCGCCTGTATCTAATGCTCTGTACCTGCGCCTGTATCTAATGCTCTGTACCTGCGCCTGTGTCTAACGCTCTGTACCTGCGCTTGTGTCTAACGCTCTGTACCTGCGCCTGTATCTAACGCTCTGTACCTGCGCCTGTGTCTAACGCTCTGTACCTGCGCCTGTGTCTAACG
Source organism: Bombina bombina (assembly GCF_027579735.1). NCBI lineage: Eukaryota > Metazoa > Chordata > Amphibia > Anura > Bombinatoridae > Bombina > Bombina bombina. The sequence continues at coordinate 19,830,267 of NC_069502.1, read as the reverse complement.
CTCTGTACCTGCGCTTGTATCTAATGCTCTGTACCTGCGCTTGTAACCAACGCTCTGTACCTGCACCTGTATCTAACGCTCTGTACCTGCGCTTGTATCTAATGCTCTGTACCTGCGCCTGTATCTAATGCTCTGTACCTGCGCTTGTAACCAACGCTCTGTACCTGCACCTGTATCGAACAATCTATACCTGCACTTGTATCTAACGCTCTGTATCTGTACCTATATCTAACGCTCTGTACCTTCACCTATATTTAACGCTCTGTACCTGCGCCTCTACCTGTGCCTGTATCTAACGCTCTGTACCTGTGCCTGTATCTAACGCTCTGTACCTGCGCTTGTATCTAACGCTCTGTACCTGCGCCTGTACCTGCGCCTGTATCTAACGCTCTGTACTTGCGCCTGTATCTAATGCTCTGTACCTGCGCTTGTATCTAACGCTCTGTACTTGTGCCTGTATCTAATGCTCTGTACCTGCGCTTGTATCTAACTCTCTGAACTTGCGCCTGTATCTAACGCTCTGTACCTGCGCTTGTATCTAACGCTCTGTACCTGCGCCTGTATCTAATGCTCTGTACCTGCGCCTGTATCTAATGCTCTGTACCTGCGCCTGTGTCTAACGCTCTGTACATGCGCTTGTATCTAACGCTCTGTACCTGCGCTTGTATCTAATGCTCTGTACCTGCGCTTGTAACCAACGCTCTGTACCTGCGCCTGTATCGAACGATCTATACCTGCACTTGTATCTAACGCTCTGTATCTGCACCTATATCTAACGCTCTGTACCTTCACCTATATTTAACGCTCTGTACCTGCGCCTCTACCTGTGCCTGTAGCTAACGCTCTGTACCTGTGCCTGTATCTAACGCTCTGTATCTGCGCTTGTATCTAACGCTCTGTACCTGCGCCTGTATCTAACGCTCTGTACCTGCGCCTGTATCTAACGCTCTGTACATGCGCTTGTATCTAACGCTCTGTACCTGCGCCTGTATCTAACGCTCTGTACCTGCTCTTGTATCTAATACTCTGTACCTGCGCCTGTATCTAACGCTCTGTACATGCGCTTGTATCTAACGCTCTGTACCTGCACCTGTATCTAACGCTCTGTACCTGCACTTGTACCTAACGCTCTGTACCTGCACCTGTACCTAACGCTCTGTACCTGCGCTTGTATCTAATGCTCTGTACCTGCTCTAGTATCTAACGCTCTGCACATGCGCCTGTATCTAATGCTCTGTACCTGCGCTTGTATCTAATGCTCTGTACCTGCGCTTGTATCTAATGCTCTGTACCTGCGCTTGTATCTAATACTCTGTACCTGCGCTTGTATCTAATGGTCTGTACCTGCGCTTGTAACAAACACTCTGTACCTGCGCCTGTATCGAACTCTCTATACCTGTACTTGTATCGAACGCTCTATACCTGCACCTATATCTAACGCTCTGTACCTTCACCTATATTTAACGCTCTGTACCTGCGCCTCTATCTAATGCTCTGTACCTGCACCTGTATCTAACGCTCTGTACCTGTGCTTGTATCTAACGCTCTGTACCTGCGCTTGTATCTAACGCTCTGTACCTGCTCTTGTATCTAAAGCTCTGCACCTGCACTTGTATATAACGCTCTGTACCTGCGTCTGTATCTAATGATCTGTACCTGCGCTTGTATCTAACGCTCTGTACCTGCGCTTGTATCTAACGCTCTGTACCTGCTCTGTATCTAATGATCTGTACCTGCGCCTGTATCTAATGATCTGTACCTGCGCCTGTATCTAATGATCTGCACCTGTATCTAACGCTCTGTACCTGCACTTGTATCTAAGACTCTCTACCTGCGCTTGTATCTAATGCTCTGTACCTACGCCTGTATCTAAAGCTCTGTACTTGCACCTGTATCTAACGCTCTGTACCTGCTCTTGTATCTAATGCTCTGTACCTGCGTCTGTATCTAAAGTTCTGTACTTGCGCCTGTATCTAACTCTCTGTACCTGCACCTGTATCTAAAGCTCTGTACCTGCGCTTGTATCTAACGCTCTGTACCTGCCTCTATTTCTTTCCAATGGCATGGAGAGTCAACGATTCCATAGTTTTGGAATTTCAACTCCTGGCCACTAGGAGGAGGCATAGACACCCCAGCAAAGCTTAAGTATCCCTCCCACTTCCCATACTCCCCAGTCATTCTTTTCCTTCTTAAAAAGGAGGAAGCAAAGATAGTGCTCTGAAGAAAAGAAGCTTAATTTCAAGTAGGACTGGGGTAATGCTGTGTCTATGGAATGTGAGAGTTTTGGTAGCTGTTAGCTGCTGGAGGTCACAGGTTAATCTCTGTTCTCTCTCCAGCAATCTATGCTAACCCCCACTCGGCAACCAGGGTTAGTTACTCTGCTTTCCTTCTCTTCAGGTCCGTGTCAGGCGTCTGGATGAAGCTGGCAGACCTGGAAGTGCTGTGACTGCAGAAGACCCTGGAGGGTAAGTCCTTTCTTATACATTCCTAGAGAAAAGAAATCTACATGGAGGAAGGACTGGGATGTTATTCAGGGACCTACTGGGACCTGCTATCCCTCATGAGGGGTTTATATTATTTGTTTAATATATCCGCATGTTTGGGATATTTTGCGACTTGCGCAGCTACCTTGCTTTCATCCAGTGACAGGGATTTTGCCACTGCAATTGACTTATAATGGTTGCATGTAAAAGTATGGCAATCTGGTCATTCAGACTTTATGATGCGTGGGGACTGAGTGATGTGCCCTATTAGACCGTGGTATTAGCTGTGCACTCGCACAATTTATTACCCCTTTCACACTTCTTATCTCTGTCTGGACTGTTTTCGGACGTTAGAGGCTTTTATATCTTTAAGGGGATAATCTCTATGCTATTTCTTCCTGTTTCTAACACTTCAATAAGAGCTATGTTAGTATAGTACAGATGCCTTTTTAATTTATTTGGGTATATGTAGGAAATTCCTTTATTGATGCCGAATATACAACATTGATAGCTCCTTCAAATGCAGTAATCTAGCTATCCGATTTTAGATCCCTGTGGGGGTTGCTGCCTAGGGTGAATCCTAATGTAAATGTTAATATATGCATAGCAAGAACAGCACTGCTAACAAAAAATATAGTAGTACATACAGTACCAATGTGATTCTGTCCCACACCCTGAAATAAGGTCTTTACACACACCCTCCCTCTGCCCTACTGTGTTTACTGGCCCTTTAATACAAATATAGTAGTACATACAGTACCAATGTGATTCTGTCCCACACCCTGAAATAAGGTCTTTACACACACCCTCCCTTTGCCCTACTGTGTGTACTGGCCCTTTAATAAAAATATAGTAGTACACACAGTACCAATGTAATTCTATCCCACACCCTGAAATAAGGTCTTTACACACACCGTCCTCTGTTCTTCTGTGTTTACTGGTCCTTTAATAAAAATATAGTAGTACATACAGTACCAATGTGATTCTGTCCCACACCCTGAAATAAGGTCTTTACACACACCCTCCTCTGTCCTTCTGTGTTTACTGGTCCTTTAATAAAAATATAGTAGTACATACAGTAACAATGTGATTCTGTCCCACACCCTGAAATAAGGTATTTACACACCCCCTCCCTCTGCCCTACTGTGTTTATGTACTGCTATATTTTTATTAAAGGGCCAGTAAACACAGTAGGGCAGAGGGAGGGGGTGTGTAAAGACTTTATTTCAGGGTGTGGGACAGAATCCCATTGGTACTGTATGTACTACTATATTTTTATTAAAGGGCCAGTATAGTACCAATGTGATTCTGTCCCACACCCTGAAATAAGGTCTTTACACCCCCCCCCTCTGCCCTTCTGTGTTTACTGGCCCTTTAATAAAAATATAGTAGTACATACAGTACCAATGTGATTCTGTCCCACACCCTGAAATAAGGTCTTTACACATCCCCTCCCTCTGCCCTTCTGTGTTTACTGGCCCTTTAATAAAAATATAGTAGTACACATAGTACCAATGTGATTCTGTCCCACACCCTGAAATAAGGTCTTTACACACCCCCTCCTCTGTCCTACTGTGTTTACTGGCCCTTTAATAAAAATATAGTAGTACATACAGTACCAATGTGATTCTGTCCCTGTCATGGTTCAGCCTGGAATTGAACCTGAGACCTGTTTATATTTCTGCTGTTATTTCCCAGCCTGTTGTTTTACCACTATGCCACCAGATGGCTTGATCACAGGATAAGAATATTGTGTTTTTCTGTTTGCTGCAACTTTGGCTCTCTGGCTCCACCTGTTTACCAGCTGAAACAAACCATTTAATCAGCAGCCTGCTTTATCTGGGAGGTTTGTTTGCAATTCTAGGCCTTGACATTAAGAGTTATACTCTGAAAGACTCTCTGCTCCTGTTTCCTGTGTAAAATACAGATTTGTTGGATTTCCTGGTTCCTCATTTCTGCTACAGTTACTGACTACTCTTCTGGATAATCCCTTGGCACTGTGTTTCATTTTTGGACTGATTCCCTGGCAATTGATCTTGCCTAAAACTTTCTTTCCTAAGGACTGACTCAGGTACTTTTGCTTGCTTGTTTCCTGATACTACAAAGTTCCAATTTTCAGTCTATGCAAGTATCCTGTTTGTTTCTACAAGGTTCCAATTTGCAGTTTATGCAAGTTTCCTGTTTGTTTCTACAAAGTACCAGTTTGGTACTTTAAGGAAACTTGCATAAACTGCAAACTGGTACTTTAAGGAAACTTGCATAAACTGCAGTTTGCAGTTTATGCAAGTTTCCAGTTTGTTACAACTGTCTACAGCATATGCAAGTATCCTGCTTGTTATTACAAGGAACTGCATTCCTGCGTGTTATTACACAGTTCCATTCTTCAGCATATGCAAGTATCCTGTCTGTTATATAAGCACTGCTTTCCTGCCTGATACTACACAGTTCCAGTTCTACAGCATATGCAAGTATCCTGCTTGTTATTACAAAGCTTTGCTTTCCTGCGTGTTATTAAACAGTTCCAGTCTTCAGCATATGCATATATCCTGTCTGTTACACAAAGCTCTGCATTCCTGCCTGTTATTATACAGTTTTACAGCATATGCAAGTATCCTGCTTGTTATTACAAAGAACTGTATTCCTGCCTAATAAAACAACCTATAGACTTTGTCTTATCTAATTGCATATCTCTACATTGCTTTATCCTATAAATAAAACCATCTCCTTTATTTCCTAAAAACTTGTACCTGTTTAATTATGCCTAAAAGGAGAGACTCACGTAGACAAAACACAACATTAACCCCAAAACCTGACACCTCTGCACAACAGCTCCTTACTCCTGAACCTGCTCCATTGCAGAGTATGACAGAATGTCAAGGCCTTACATTGGAGCTTGCAGAGGTGACTCACTCTTTGACTGAAGTGTCAGAGAGAATTTTGTCTGTGGACTCTCATCTACTACAACTTAACCAACTTCTAAAATTTCTTCCAGATGCATTGAAGTCACTTATCCAAGATTTCACTGCAGGATTCCAGACTTTACAGTATGGCCTGAAAGACTTTTTCAATAAATTTTTTTTTGGGGTTTGGCACTCCTACTCCTGTGCCCACTACCCCAAAGGCTGTATCCTCATCAATCTAAAGGAGGATTTCAACCCCTCGTACCACTGATGAAATGGCCAGAAGGAGAAATAATGGCTTACGTTTCTATTGTGGAGCTACTGGGCATGTAATATCCTATTGTCCAGTGAGACCCCCTAAGAAGTCTGTTCCGCGGTCTCCACCTCTAAATCCTGAGTCATCAAATGGACAGGCTACAGAGAGGAAGTCAAACTGTTATCCAACTTCAGATTCCTCTGGAGATGAACTCTGCATGGGTTCTATTTTACATCCCCAATTTGATCAGCCTGGGACTGCACCTTTCAAAGATTCTGATTCCTGTGAAGTACTAACAAGTCATCCACAGAATCCTAGTACTATGAATCCAGAGATTTTCCTACCAGATCCAGCTACATTCTTATCTTTGTGCTTTCCAGAAGAAATGTCTAACTATTCAACCATTGAAGATGATACTGATTCTGACACTGGAGGGACAGTGCTTCAAACTGCTGTTCGGTCAAAAGGTCCTTTACCACTTCTACCTCAGACCCACCCCTCCAGAACCTACAAGCCTAGAATTGCACAGAAACCAAAGATCAGTCCTGTTGGGGCCCTCTATACTAATTCCAGTCTCCAGAATCCTCTACTGAAGAGCCCTTCAAAAAAAGATAATACCCTCTGATTGTGCATATGCCTCTGATGGCACTTTGGTACGCATCAAAGATTCGAAGTTATATGAGAATGCCAAGTCCGCCCAGAGGTCGTCCTTGAGGAGGGGGTACTGTCATGGTCCAGCCTGGAATTGAACCTGAGACCTGTTTATATTTCTGCTGCTGTTTTTCCACAGCCTGTTGTTTTACCACTATGCCACCAGATGGCTAGATCACAGGATAAGAATATTGTGTTTTTCTGTTTGCTGCAACTTTGGCTCTCTGGCTCCACCTGCTTACCAGCTGAAACAAATCATTTAATCAGCAGCCTGCTTTATCTGGGAGGTTTGTTTGCAATTCTATGCCTTGACATTAAGAGTTATACTCTGAAAGACTCTCTGCTCCTGTTTCCTGTGTAAAATACATATTTGTTGGATTTCCTGGTTCCTGATTTCTGCTACAGCTACTGACTACTCTTCTGGATAATCCCTTGGCACTGTGTTTCATTTTTGGACTGATTTCCTGGCAATTGATCTTGCCTAAAACTTTCTTTCCTAAGGACTGACTCAGGTACTTTTGCTTGCTTGTTTCCTGATACTACAAATTTCCAATTTGCAGTCTATGCAAGTATCCTGTTTGTTTCTACAAAGTTCCAAATTGCAGTTTATGCAAGCTTCCTGTTTGTTTCTACAAAGTACTAGTTTGCAGTTTATGCAAGTTTCCTTAAAGTACCAGTTTGCAGTTTATGCAAGTTTCCAGTTTGTTACAACTGTTTCCTGTCTACAGCATATGCAAGTATCCTGCTTGTTATTACAAGGCTCTGCATTCCCGATTACACAGTTCCAGTCTTCAGCATATGCAAGTATCCTGTCTGTTATATAAGCTCTGCTTTCCTGACTGATACTACACAGTTCCAGTGCTACAGCATATGCAAGTATCCTGCTTGTTATTACAAAGCTTTGCTTTCCTGCGTGTTATTACACAGTTCCAGTCTTCAGCATATGCAAATATCCTGTATGTTACACAAAGCTCTGCATTCCTGCCTGTAATTATACAGTTTTACAGCATATGCAAGTATCCTGCTTGTTATTACAAAGCTCTGCATTCCTGCCTGTTATTTCAATGTTCCAGTCTACAGCATATGCAAGTATCCTGCCTGTTATTACAAAGAACTGTATTCTAGCCTAATACAACAACCTATAGACTTTGTCTTATCTAATTGCATATCTCTACATTGCTTTATCCTATAAATAAAACCATCTCCTTTATTTCCAAAAACTTTGTACCTGTTTAGTTATGCCTAAAAGGAAAGACTCACGCAGACAAAACACAACATTTACCCCAAAACCTGACACCTATGCACAACAGCTCCTTACTCATGAACCTGCTCCCTTGCAGAATATGACAGTCCCACACCCTGAAATAAGGTCTGGACAAACCCCCTCCCTCTGCCCTACTGTGTTTACTGGCCCTTTAATAAAAATATAGTAATTCATACAGTACCAATGTGATTCTGTTCCACACCCTGAAATAAGGTCTTTACACACACCCTCCCTCTGCCCTACTGTGTTTACTGGCCCTTTAATAAAAATATAGTAGTACATACAGTACCAATATGATTCTGTCCCACGCTCTGAAATAAGGTCTTTACACACACCCTCCTCTGCCCTACTGTGTTTACTGGCCCTTTAATAAAAATATAGTAGTACATACAGTACCAAAGTGATTCTGTCCCACACCCTGAAATAAGATCATTACACACCCCCTCCTCTGTCCTACTGTGTTTACTGGCCCTTTAATAAAAATATAGTAGTACATACAGTACCAATGTGATTCTGTCCCACACCCTGAAATAAGATCATAACACACCCCCTCCTCTGTCCTACTGTGTTTACTGGCCCTTTAATTAAAATATAGTATTACATACAGTACCAATGTGATTCTGTCCCACACCATGAAATAAGGTCATTACACAACCCCTGCCTCTGCTCTATAGTGTTTACTGGCCCTTTTATAAAAATACAGTAGTACATACAGTACCAATGTGATTCTGTCCCACACCCTGAAATAAGATCTTTACACACCCCCTCTCTCTGCCCTTCTATGTTTACTGGCCCTTTAATAAAAATATAGTAGTACATACAGTACCAATGTGATTCTGTCCCACACCCTGAAGTAAGGTCTTTACACGCCCCTCCTCTGCCCTACTGTGTTTACTGGCCCTTTAATAAAAATATATTCATACATACAGTACCAATGTGATTCTGTCCCACGCCTTGAAATAAGGTCTTTACACACCCCTCCCTCTGCCCTACTGTGTTTACTGGCCCTTTAATAAAAATATAGTAGTACATACAGTACCAATGTGATTCTGTCCCACACCCTGAAATAAGGTCTTTACACACCCCCTCCCTCTGCCCTTCTGTGTTTACTGGCCCTTTAATTAAAATATAGTATTACATACAGTACCAATGTGATTCTGTCCCACACCCTGAAATAAGGTCTTTACACACCCCCTACTCTGCCCTTCTGTGTTTACTGGCCCTTTAATAAAAATATAGTAGTACATACAGTACCAATGTGATTCTGTCACACACCCTGAAATAAGGTCATTACACCCCCCCCCCGCCTCTGCTCTATAGTGTTTACTGGCCCTTTAATAAAAATACAGTAGTACATACAGTACCAATGTGGTTCTGTCCCACACCCTGAAATAAGATCTTTACACACACCCTCCTCTGCCCAACTGTGTTTACTGGCCCTTTAATAAAAATATAGTAGTACACACAGTACCAATGTGATTCTGTCCCACACCCTGAAATAAGGTCTTTACACACCCCCTCCCTCTGCCCTACTGTGTTTACTGGCCCTTTAATAAAAATATATTCATACATACAGTACCAATGTGATTCTGTCCCACGCCTTGAAATAAGGTCTTTACACACCCCTCCCTCTGCCCTACTGTGTTTACTGGCCCTTTAATAAAAATATAGTAGTACATACAGTACCAATGTGATTCTGTCCCACACCCTGAAATAAGGTCTTTACACACCCCCTCCCTCTGCCCTTCTGTGTTTACTGGCCCTTTAATTAAAATATAGTATTACATACAGTACCAATGTGATTCTGTCCCACACCCTGAAATAAGGTCTTTACACACCCCCTACTCTGCCCTTCTGTGTTTACTGGCCCTTTAATAAAAATATAGTAGTACATACAGTACCAATGTGATTCTGTCACACACCCTGAAATAAGGTCATTACACCCCCTCCCCTGCCTCTGCTCTATAGTGTTTACTGGCCCTTTAATAAAAATACAGTAGTACATACAGTACCAATGTGGTTCTGTCCCACACCCTGAAATAAGATCTTTACACACACCCTCCTCTGCCCAACTGTGTTTACTGGCCCTTTAATAAAAATATAGTAGTACACACAGTACCAATGTGATTCTGTCCCACACCCTGAAATAAGGTCTTTACACCCCCCTCCCTCACTCTGCCCTTCTGCGTTTACTGGCCCTTTAATAAAAATATAGTAGTACATACAGTACCAATGTAATTCTGTCCCACACCCTGAAATAAGGTCTTTACACACCTCCTCCCTCTGCCCTTCTGTGTTTACTGGCCCTTTAATAAAAATATAGTAGTACATACAGTATCAATGTGATTCTGTCCCACACCCTGAAATAAGATCTTTATACACCCCCTCACTCTGCCCTTCTGTGTTTACTGGCCCTTTAATAAAAATATAGTAGTACCTACAGTACCAATGTGATTCTGTCCCACACCCTGAAATAAGGTCTTTACACACACCCTCCCTCTGCCCTACTGTGTTTACCGGCCCTTTAATAAAAATATAGTAGTACATACAGTACCAATGTGATTCTATCCTACACCCTGAAATAAGGTCTTTACACATCCTCTGCCCTACTGTGTTTACTGGCCCTTTAATAAAAATATAGTAGTACATACAGTACCAATGTGATTCTGTCCCACACCCTGAAATAAGGTCTTTACACACCCCCTCTCTCTGCCCTTCTGTGTTTACTGGCCCTTTAATAAAAATATAGTAGTACATACAGTACCAATGTGATTCTGCCCCACACCCTGAAATAAGGTCTTTACACACCACCTCCTCTGCTCTATAGTGTTTAATGGCCCTTTAATAAAAATATAGTAGTACATACAGTACCAATGTGATGCTGCCCGACACCCTGAAATAAGATCTTTACACACCCCCTCCTCTGTCTTAATGTGTTTACTGGCCCTTTAATAAAAATAGAGTAGTACATACAGTACCAATGTGATTCTGTCTCACACCCTGAAATAAGGTCATTACACACCCCTCCCTCTGCCCTACTGTGTTTACTGGCCCTTTAATAAAAATATAGTAGCACATAGAGTACCAATGTGATTCTGTCCCAAACCCTGAAATAACGTCTTTACACACCCCCTCCCACTGCCCTTCTGTGTTTACTGGCCCTTTAATAAAAATATAGTAGTACATACAGTACCAATGTGATTCTGTCCCATACCCTGAAATAAGGTCTTTACACACCATCTCCTCTGCCCTACTGTGTTTACTGGTCCTTTAATAAAAATATAGTAGTACATAAAGTACCAATGTGATTCTGTCCCGCACCCTGAAATAAGATCTTTATACACCTCTGCCCTTCTGTATTTACTGGCCCTTTAATAAAAATACAGTAGTACATACAGTACCAATGTGATCCTGTCCCACACCCTGAAATAAGGTCTTTACACGCCCCTCCTCTGCCCTACTGTGTTTGCTGGCCCTTTAATAAAAATATAATAGTACATACAGTACCAATGTGATTCTGTCCCACACCTTGAAATAAGGTCTTTACACACCCCTCCCTCTGCCCTACTGTGTTTACTGGCCCTTTAATAAAAATATAGTAGTACATACAGAACCAATGTGATTCTGTCCCACACCCTGAAATAAGGTCTTTACACATCCCCTCCCTCTGCCCTACTGTGTTTACTGGCCCTTTAATAAAAATATAGTAGTACATACAGTACTAATGTGATTCTGTCCCACACCCTGAAATAAGGTCATTACACACCCCCTGCCTCTGCTCTATAGTGTTTACTGGCCCTTTAATAAAAATACAGTAGTACATACAGTACCAATGTGATTCTGTCCCACACCCTGAAATAAGGTCTTTACACACCACCTCCTCTGCCCTATAGTGTTTACTGGCCCTTTAATAAAAATATAGTAGTACATACAATACCAATGTGATGTTGCCCGACACACTGTAATAAGGTCTTTACACACCCCCTCCCTCTGCTCTGTTGCATTTACTAGCCCTTTAATAAAAATATAGTAGTACATACAGTACCAATGTGATTCTGTCCCACACCCTGAAGTAAGGTCTTTACACGCCCCTCCTCTGTCCTACTGTGTTTACTGGCCCTTTAATAAAAATACAGTAGTACATACAGTACCAATGTGATTCTGTCCCACACCCTGAAATAAGGTCATTACACAACCCCGGCCTCTGCCCTATAGTGTTTACTGGCCCTTTAATAAAAATACAGTAGTACATACAGTACAAATGTGATTCTGTCCCACACCCTGAAATAAGGTCTTTACACACCCCCTCCCTCTACCCAGTTGTATTTACTGGCCCTTTAATAAAAATATAATAGTATATACAGTACCAATGTGATTCTTTACACACCCCTCCCTCTGCCCTACTGTGTTTACTGGCCCTTGAATAAAAATATAGTAGTACATACAGTACCAATGTGATTCTGTCCCACACAGTAAAATAAGGTCTTTACACACCACCTCCTCTGCCCTATAGTGTTTACTGGCCCTTTAATAAAAATATAGTAGTACATACAATACCAATGTGATGCTGCCCGACACCCTGAAGTAAGGTCTTTACACATCCCCCTCCCTCTGCCCTTCTGTGTTTACTGGCCCTTTAATAAAAATATAGTAGTACATACAGTAACAATGTGATTCTGTCCCACACCCTGAAGTAAGGTCTTTACACACCCCCTCCCTCTGTCCTACTGTGTTTACTGGCCCTTTAATAAAAATATATTAGTACATACAGTACCAATGTGATTCTGTCCCGCACCCTGAAATAAGGTCTTTACACACCCCCTCCCTCTGCCCTGTTGTATTTACTGTCCCTTTAATAAAAATACATTAGTACATACAGTACCAATGTGATTCTTTCCCACACCCTGAAATAAGGTCATTACACACCCCCTCCCTCTGCCCTACTGTGTTTACTGGCCCTTTAATAAAAATATAGTAGTACATACAGTACCAATGTGATTCTGCCCCACCCCCTGAAATAAGGTCATTACACACCCCCGGCCTCTGCCCTATAGTGTTTACTGGCCCTTTAATAAAAATACATTAGTACATACAGTACCAATGTGATTCTGTCCCACACCCTGAAATAAGGTCTTTACACATCCCCTCCCTCTGCCCTGTTGTATTTACTGGCCCTTTAATAAAAATATAGTAGTACATACAGTATCAATGTGATTCTGTCCCACAACCTGAAATAAGGTCTTTACACACCCCCTCCCTCTGCCCTACTGTGTTTACTGGCCCTTTAATAAAAATATAGTAGCACATACAGTACCAATGTAATTCTGTCCCACACCCTGAAATAAGGTCTTTACACCCCCTTCCTCTGCCCTACTGTGTTTACTGGCCCCTTTAATAAAAATATAGTAGTACATACAGTACCAATGTGACTCTGTCCCACACCCTGAAATAAGGTCTTTACACCCCCCCCTCCCTCTGCCCTACTGTGTTTACTGGCCCTTTAATAAAAATATAGTAGTACACACAGTACCAATGTAATTCTGTCCCACACCCTGAAATAAGGTCTTTACACCCCCTCCCTCTGCCCTACTGTGTTTACTGGCCCCTTTAATAAAAATATAGTAGTACACACAGTACCAATGTGACTCTGTCCCACACCCTGAAATAAGGTCTTTACACACCCCCTCCCTCTGCCCTTCTGTGTTTACTGGCCCTTTAATAAAAATATAGTAGTATATACAGTACCAATGTGATTCTTTCTCACACCCTGAAATAAGTTCTTTACACACCCCCTCCCTCTGCACTACTGTGTTTACTGGCCCTTTAATAAAAATATAGTAGTACACACAGTACCAATGTGATTCTGTCAAACACCCTGAAATAAGGTCTTTACACCCCCCTCCCTCTGCCCTATCGTGTTTACTGGCCCTTTAATAAAAATATAGTAGTACACACGGTACCAATGTGATTCTGTCCCACACCCTGAAATAAGGTCTTTACACACCCCTCCCTCTGCCATATCGTGTTTACTGGCCCTTTAATAAAAATATAGTAGTACACACGGTACCAATGTGATTCTGTCCCACACCCTGAAATAAGGTCTTTACACACCCCCTCCCTCTGTCCTACTGTGTTTACTGGCCCTTTAATAAAAATATAGTAGTACATACAGTACCAATGTGATTCTGTCGCACACCCTTAAATAAGGTCTTTACACACCCCCTACCTCTGTCCTACTTTGTTTACTGGCCCTTTAATAAAAATATAGTAGTACATATAGTACCAATGTGATTCTGTCCCACACCCTGAAATAAGGTCTTTACACCCCCCTCCCTCACTCTGCCCTTCTGTGTTTACTGGCCCTTTAATAAAAATATAGTAGTACATACAGTACCAATGTGATTCTGTCCCACACCCTGAAATAAGGTCTTTACACACCCCCTCCCTCTGCCCTTCTGTGTTTACTGGCCCTTTAATAAAAATATAGTATTATGTACAGTACCAATGTGATTCTGCCCCACACCCTAAAATAAGGTCTTTACACCCCCTCCCTCCTTCTGCTCTTCTGTGTTTACTGGCCCTTTAATAAAAATATAGTAGTACATATAGTACCAATGTGATTCTGTCCCACACATTCTGAAATAAGGTCATTACACACCCTGCCTCTGCCCCACTGTGTTTACTGGCGCTTTAATAAAAATATAGTAGTATATACAGTACCAATGTGATTCTGTCCCACAGCCTGAAATAAGTTCTTTACACACCCCCTCCCTCTGCTCTTCTGTGTTTACTGGCCCCTTTAATAATAATATAGTAGTACACACAGTACCAATGTGATTCTGTCCCACACCCTGAAATAAGGTCTTTACACACCCTCTCCTCTGCCCTTCTGTGTTTACTGGCCCTTTAATAAAAATATAGTAGTACATACAGTACCAATGTGATTCTGTCCCAGACCCTGAAATAAGGTCTTTACACACCCTCTCCCTCTGCCCTTCTGTGTTTACTGGCCCTTTAATAAAAATATAGTAGTACATACAGTACCAATGTGATACTGTCCCACACCCTGAAATAAGGTCATTACACATCCCCTCCCTATGCCCTTCTGTGTTTACTGGCCCTTTAATAAAAATATAGTAGTACATACAGTACCAATGTGATTCTGTCCCAAACCCTGAAATAAGGTTTTTACACACCCTGCCTCTGCCCTACTGTGTTTACTGGCCCTTTAATAAAAATATAGTAGTATATACAGTACCAATGTGATTCTGTCCCACACACTGAAATAAGTTCTTTACACACCCCCTCCCTCTGCTCTTCTGTGTTTACTGGCCCTTTAATAAAAATATAGTAGTACATACAGTACCAATGTGATTCTGCCCCACACCCTGAAATAAGGTCTTTACACGCCCCATCCCTCTGCCCTACTGTGTTTACTGGCCCTTTAATAAAAATATAGTAGTACGTACAGTACCAATGTGATTCTGCCCCACACCCTGAAATAAGGTCTTTACACACCCCCTCCCTCTGCTCTTCTGTGTTTACTGGCCCTTTAATAAAAATATAGTAGTACATACAGTACCAATGTGATTCTGCCCCACACCCTGAAATAAGGTCTTTACATACCCCCTCCTCTGCCCTTCTGTGTTTACTGGCCCTTTAATAAAAATATAGTATTACATACAGTACCAAAGTGATTCTGTCCCACACCCTGAAATAAGGTCTTTACACATCCCCTCCCTCTGCCCTACTGTGTTTACTGGCCCTTTAATAAAAATATAGTAGTATATACAGTACCAATGTGATTCTGTCCCACAGCCTGAAATAAGTTCTTTACACACCCCCTCCCTCTGCTCTTCTGTGTTTACTGGCCCCTTTAATAATAATATAGTAGTACATACAGTACCAATGTGATACTGTCCCACACCCTGAAATAAGGTCTTTACGCACCCCCTCCTCTGCCCTTCTGTGTTTACTGGCCCTTTAATAAAAATATAGTAGTACATACAGTACCAATGTGATACTGTCCCACACCCTGAAATAAGGTCTTTACACACCCTCTCCTCTGCCCTTCTGTGTTTACTGGCCCTTTAATAAAAATATAGTAGTACATACAGTACCAATGTGATTCTGTCCCAGACCCTGAAATAAGGTCTTTACACATCCCCTCCCTCTGCCCTACTGTGTTTACTGGCCCTTTAATAAAAATATAGTAGTATATACAGTACCAATGTGATTCTGTCCCACAGCCTGAAATAAGTTCTTTACACACCCCCTCCCTCTGCTCTTCTGTGTTTACTGGCCCCTTTAATAATAATATAGTAGTACATACAGTACCAATGTGATACTGTCCCACACCCTGAAATAAGGTCTTTACACACCCCCTCCTCTGCCCTTCTGTGTTTACTGGCCCTTTAATAAAAATATAGTAGTACATACAGTACCAATGTGATACTGTCCCACACCCTGAAATAAGGTCTTTACACACCCTCTCCTCTGCCCTTCTGTGTTTACTGGCCCTTTAATAAAAATATAGTAGTACATACAGTACCAATGGGATACTGCCCCACACCCTGAAATAAGGTCTTTACACACCCCTCCCTCTGCCCTACTGTGTTTACTGGCCCTTTAATAAAAATATAGTAGTACATACAGTACCAATGTGATTCTGTCCCACACCCTGAAATAAGGTCTTTACACACCCCCTCCCTCTGCCCTACTGTGTTTACTGGCCCTTTACTAAAAATATAGTAGTACATACAATACAAATGTGATTCTGCCCCACACCCTGAAATAAGGTCTTTACACACCCCCTCCCTCTGCTCTTCTGTGTTTACTGGCCCTTTAATAAAAATATAGTAGTACATACAGTACCAATGTGATTCTGCCCCACACCCTGAAATAAGGTCATTACACACCCCCTCCTCTGCCCTTCTGTGTTTACTGGCCCTTTAATAAAAATATAGTAGTACATACAGTACTAATGTGATTCTGTCCCACACCCTGAAATAAGGTCATTACACACCCCCTGCCTCTGCTCTATAGTGTTTACTGGCCCTTTAATAAAAATACAGTAGTACATACAGTACCAATGTGATTCTGTCCCACACCCTGAAATAAGGTCTTTACACACCACCTCCTCTGCCCTGTTGTATTTACTGGCCCTTTAATAAAAATATAGTAGTACATACAGTATCAATGTGATTCTGTCCCACACCCTGAAATAAGGTCTTTACACACCACCTCCTCTACCCAGTTGTATTTACTGGCCCTTTAATAAAAATATAGTAGTATATACAGTACCAATGTGATTCTTTACACACCCCTCCCTCTGCCCTACTGTGTTTACTGGCCCTTTAATAAAAATATAGTAGTACATACAGTACCAATGTGATTCTGTCCCACACCCTGAAATAAGGTCTTTACACACCCCTCTCTCTGCCCTTCTGTGTTTACTGGCCCTTTAATAAAAATATAGTAGTACATACAGTAACAATGTGATTCTGTCCCACACCCTGAAGTAAGGTCTTTACACCCCCCCTCCCTCTGTCCTACTGTGTTTACTGGCCCTTTAATAAAAATATAGTAGTACATACAGTACCAATGTGATTCTGTCCCGCACCTTGAAATAAGGTCTTTACACACACCCTCCCTTTGCCCTGTTGTATTTACTGTCCCTTTAATAAAAATACATTAGTACATACAGTAACAATGTGATTCTTTCCCACACCCTGAAATAAGGTCATTACACACCCCCTCCCTCTGCCCTACTGTGTTTACTGGCCCTTTAATAAAAATATAGTAGTACATACAGTACCAATGTGATTCTGCCCCACACCCTGAAATAAGGTCATTACACACCCCCCGCCTCTGCCCTATAGTTTTTACTGGCCCTTTAATAAAAATACATTAGTACATACAGTACCAATGTGATTCTGTCCCACACCCTGAAATAAGGTCTTTACACATCCCCTCCCTCTGCCCTGTTGTATTTACTGGCCCTTTAATAAAAATATAGTAGTACATACAGTATCAATGTGATTCTGTCCCACAACCTGAAATAAGGTCTTTACACCCCCCCTCCCTCTGCCCTACTGTGTTTACTGGCCCTTTAATAAAAATATAGTAGCACATACAGTACCAATGTAATTCTGTCCCACACCCTGAAATAAGGTCTTTACACACCCCCTCCCTCTGCCCTACTGTGTTTACTGGCCCTTTAATAAAAATATAGTAGTACACACAGTACCAATGTAATTCTGTCCCACACCATGAAATAAGGTCTTTACACCCCCTCCCTCTGCCCTACTGTGTTTACTGGCCCCTTTAATAAAAATATAGTAGTACATACAGTACCAATGTGACTCTGTCCCACACCCTGAAATAAGGTCTTTACACACCCCCTCCCTCTGCCCTACTGTGTTTACTGGCCCTTTAATAAAAATATAGTAGTATATACAGTACCAATGTGATTCTGTCTCACACCCTGAAATAAGTTCTTTACACACCCCCTCCATCTGCACTACTGTGTTTACTGGCCCTTTAATAAAAATATAGTAGTACACACAGTACCAATGTGATTCTGTCAAACACCCTGAAATAAGGTCTTTACACACCCCTCCCTCTGCCCTATCGTGTTTACTGGCCCTTTAATAAAAATATAGTAGTACACACAGTACCAATGTGATTCTGTCCCACACCCTGAAATAAGGTCATTACACACCCCCTCCCTCTGCCTTCTGTGTTTACTGGCCCTTTAATAAAAATATAGCAGTACATACAGTACCAATGTGACTCTGTCCCACACCCTGAAATACAGGGCCGGTAAACACAGTAGGGCAGAGGGAGGGTGTGTGTAAAGACCTTATTTCAGGGTGTGGGACAGAATCACATTGGTACTGTAGGTACTACTATATTTTTATTAAAGGGCCAGTAAACACAGAAGGGCAGAGTGAGGGGGTGTATAAAGATCTGGCCCTTTAATAAAAATATAGTAGTACATACAATACCAATGTGATGCTGCCCGACACCCTGAAGTAAGGTCTTTACACATCCCCCTCCCTCTGCCCTTCTGTGTTTACTGGCCCTTTAATAAAAATATAGTAGTACATACAGTAACAATGTGATTCTGTCCCACACCCTGAAGTAAGGTCTTTACACACCCCCTCCCTCTGTCCTACTGTGTTTACTGGCCCTTTAATAAAAATATAGTAGTACATACAGTACCAATGTGATTCTGTCCCGCACCCTGAAATAAGTTCTTTACACACCCCCTCCCTCTGCCCTGTTGTATTTACTGTCCCTTTAATAAAAATACATTAGTACATACAGTACCAATGTGATTCTTTCCCACACCCTGAAATAAGGTCATTACACACCCCCTCCCTCTGCCCTACTGTGTTTACTGGCCCTTTAATAAAAATATAGTAGTACATACAGTACCAATGTGATTCTGCCCCACCCCCTGAAATAAGGTCATTACACACCCCCGGCCTCTGCCCTATAGTGTTTACTGGCCCTTTAATAAAAATACATTAGTACATACAGTACCAATGTGATTCTGTCCCACACCCTGAAATAAGGTCTTTACACATCCCCTCCCTCTGCCCTGTTGTATTTACTGGCCCTTTAATAAAAATATAGTAGTACATACAGTATCAATGTGATTCTGTCCCACAACCTGAAATAAGGTCTTTACACACCCCCTCCCTCTGCCCTACTGTGTTTACTGGCCCCTTTAATAAAAATATAGTAGTACATACAGTACCAATGTGACTCTGTCCCACACCCTGAAATAAGGTCTTTACACCCCCCCCTCCCTCTGCCCTACTGTGTTTACTGGCCCTTTAATAAAAATATAGTAGTACACACAGTACCAATGTAATTCTGTCCCACACCCTGAAATAAGGTCTTTACACCCCCTCCCTCTGCCCTACTGTGTTTACTGGCCCCTTTAATAAAAATATAGTAGTACACACAGTACCAATGTGACTCTGTCCCACACCCTGAAATAAGGTCTTTACACACCCCCTCCCTCTGCCCTTCTGTGTTTACTGGCCCTTTAATAAAAATATAGTAGTATATACAGTACCAATGTGATTCTGTCTCACACCCTGAAATAAGTTCTTTACACACCCCCTCCCTCTGCACTACTGTGTTTACTGGCCCTTTAATAAAAATATAGTAGTACACACAGTACCAATGTGATTCTGTCAAACACCTTGAAATAAGGTCTTTACACCCCCCTCCCTCTGCCCTATCGTGTTTACTGGCCCTTTAATAAAAATATAGTAGTACACACGGTACCAATGTGATTCTGTCCCACACCCTGAAATAAGGTCTTTACACACCCCTCCCTCTGCCATATCGTGTTTACTGGCCCTTTAATAAAAATATAGTAGTATACACGGTACCAATGTGATTCTGTCCCACACCCTGAAATAAGGTCTTTACACACCCCCTCCCTCTGTCCTACTGTGTTTACTGGCCCTTTAATAAAAATATAGTAGTACATACAGTACCAATGTGATTCTGTCGCACACCCTTAAATAAGGTCTTTACACACCCCCTACCTCTGTCCTACTTTGTTTACTGGCCCTTTAATAAAAATATAGTAGTACATATAGTACCAATGTGATTCTGTCCCACACCCTGAAATAAGGTCTTTACACCCCCCTCCCTCACTCTGCCCTTCTGTGTTTACTGGCCCTTTAATAAAAATATAGTAGTACATACAGTACCAATGTGATTCTGTCCCACACATTCTGAAATAAGGTCATTACACACCCTGCCTCTGCCCTACTGTGTTTACTGGCCCTTTAATAAAAATATAGTAGTATATACAGTACCAATGTGATTCTGTCCCACACACTGAAATAAGGTCTTTACACACCCTCTCCTCTGCCCTTCTGTGTTTACTGGCCCTTTAATAAAAATATAGTAGTACATACAGTACCAATGTGATTCTGTCCCAGACCCTGAAATAAGGTCTTTACACACCCTCTCCCTCTGCCCTTCTGTGTTTACTGGCCCTTTAATAAAAATATAGTAGTACATACAGTACCAATGTGATACTGTCCCACACCCTGAAATAAGGTCATTACACATCCCCTCCCTATGCCCTTCTGTGTTTACTGGCCCTTTAATAAAAATATAGTAGTACATACAGTACCAATGTGATTCTGTCCCAAACCCTGAAATAAGGTTTTTACACACCCTGCCTCTGCCCTACTGTGTTTACTGGCCCTTTAATAAAAATATAGTAGTATATACAGTACCAATGTGATTCTGTCCCACACACTGAAATAAGTTCTTTACACACCCGCTCCCTCTGCTCTTCTGTGTTTACTGGCCCTTTAATAAAAATATAGTAGTACATACAGTACCAATGTGATTCTGCCCCACACCCTGAAATAAGGTCTTTACACGCCCCATCCCTCTGCCCTACTGTGTTTACTGGCCCTTTAATAAAAATATAGTAGTACGTACAGTACCAATGTGATTCTGCCCCACACCCTGAAATAAGGTCTTTACACGCCCCATCCCTCTGCACTTCTGTGTTTACTGGCCCTTTAATAAAAATATAGTAGTACATACAGTACCAATGTGATTCTGCCCCACACCCTGAAATAAGGTCTTTACACACCCCCTCCCTCTGCCCTACTGTGTTTACTGGCCCTTTACTAAAAATATAGTAGTACATACAATACAAATGTGATTCTGCCCCACACCCTGAAATAAGGTCTTTACACACCCCCTCCCTCTGCTCTTCTGTGTTTACTGGCCCTTTAATAAAAATATAGTAGTACATACAGTACCAATGTGATTCTGCCCCACACCCTGAAATAAGGTCTTTACATACCCCCTCCTCTGCCCTTCTGTGTTTACTGGCCCTTTAATAAAAATATAGTATTACATACAGTACCAAAGTGATTCTGTCCCACACCCTGAAATAAGGTCTTTACACATCCCCTCCCTCTGCCCTACTGTGTTTACTGGCCCTTTAATAAAAATATAATAGTATATACAGTACCAATGTGATTCTGTCCCACAGCCTGAAATAAGTTCTTTACACACCCCCTCCCTCTGCTCTTCTGTGTTTACTGGCCCCTTTAATAATAATATAGTAGTACATACAGTACCAATGTGATACTGTCCCACACCCTGAAATAAGGTCTTTACGCACCCCCTCCTCTGCCCTTCTGTGTTTACTGGCCCTTTAATAAAAATATAGTAGTACATACAGTACCAATGTGATACTGTCCCACACCCTGAAATAAGGTCTTTACACACCCTCTCCTCTGCCCTTCTGTGTTTACTGGCCCTTTAATAAAAATATAGTAGTACATACAGTACCAATGTGATTCTGTCCCAGACCCTGAAATAAGGTCTTTACACATCCCCTCCCTCTGCCCTACTGTGTTTACTGGCCCTTTAATAAAAATATAGTAGTATATACAGTCCCAAATGATTCTGTCCCACAGCCTGAAATAAGTTCTTTACACACCCCCTCCCTCTGCTCTTCTGTGTTTACTGGCCCCTTTAATAATAATATAGTAGTACATACAGTACCAATGTGATACTGTCCCACACCCTGAAATAAGGTCTTTACACACCCCCTCCTCTGCCCTTCTGTGTTTACTGGCCCTTTAATAAAAATATAGTAGTACATACAGTACCAATGTGATACTGTCCCACACCCTGAAATAAGGTCTTTACACACCCTCTCCTCTGCCCTTCTGTGTTTACTGGCCCTTTAATAAAAATATAGTAGTACATACAGTACCAATGTGATACTGCCCCACACCCTGAAATAAGGTCTTTACACATCCCCTCCCTATGCCCTTCTGTGTTTACTGGCCCTTTAATAAAAATATAGTAGTACATACAGTACCAATGTGATACTGCCCCACACCCTGAAATAAGGTCTTTACACATCCCCTCCCTATGCCCTTCTGTGTTTACTGGCCCTTTAATAAAAATATAGTAGTACATACAGTACCAATGTGATTCTGTCCCAGACCCTGAAATAAGGTCTTTACACACCCCCTCCCTCTGCCCTTCTGTGTTTACTGGCCCTTTAATAAAAATATAGTAGTACATACAGTACCAATGTGATTCTGCCCCACACCCTGAAATAAGGTCTTTACACACCCCTCCCTCTGCCCTACTGTGTTTACTGGCCCTTTAATAAAAATATAGTAGTACATACAGTACCAATGTGATTCTGTCCCACACCCTGAAATAAGGTCTTTACACACCCCCTCCCTCTGCCCTACTGTGTTTACTGGCCCTTTACTAAAAATATAGTAGTACATACAATACAAATGTGATTCTGCCCCACACCCTGAAATAAGGTCTTTACACACCCCCTCCCTCTGCTCTTCTGTGTTTACTGGCCCTTTAATAAAAATATAGTAGTACATACAGTACCAATGTGATTCTGCCCCACACCCTGAAATAAGGTCATTACACACCCCCTCCTCTGCCCTTCTGTGTTTACTGGCCCTTTAATAAAAATATAGTAGTACATACAGTACTAATGTGATTCTGTCCCACACCCTGAAATAAGGTCATTACACACCCCCTGCCTCTGCTCTATAGTGTTTACTGGCCCTTTAATAAAAATACAGTAGTACATACAGTACCAATGTGATTCTGTCCCACACCCTGAAATAAGGTCTTTACACACCACCTCCTCTGCCCTGTTGTATTTACTGGCCCTTTAATAAAAATATAGTAGTACATACAGTATCAATGTGATTCTGTCCCACACCCTGAAATAAGGTCTTTACACACCACCTCCTCTACCCAGTTGTATTTACTGGCCCTTTAATAAAAATATAGTAGTATATACAGTACCAATGTGATTCTTTACACACCCCTCCCTCTGCCCTACTGTGTTTACTGGCCCTTTAATAAAAATATAGTACTACATACAGTACCAATGTGATTCTGTCCCACACCCTGAAATAAGGTCTTTACACACCCCTCTCTCTGCCCTTCTGTGTTTACTGGCCCTTTAATAAAAATATAGTAGTATATACAGTACCAATGTGATTCTGTCTCACACCCTGAAATAAGTTCTTTACACACCCCCTCCCTCTGCACTACTGTGTTTACTGGCCCTTTAATAAAAATATAGTAGTACACACAGTACCAATGTGATTCTGTCAAACACCCTGAAATAAGGTCTTTACACCCCCCTCCCTCTGCCCTATCGTGTTTACTGGCCCTTTAATAAAAATATAGTAGTACACACGGTACCAATGTGATTCTGTCCCACACCCTGAAATAAGGTCTTTACACACCCCTCCCTCTGCCATATCGTGTTTACTGGCCCTTTAATAAAAATATAGTAGTACACACGGTACCAATGTGATTCTGTCCCACACCCTGAAATAAGGTCTTTACACACCCCCTCCCTCTGTCCTACTGTGTTTACTGGCCCTTTAATAAAAATATAGTAGTACATACAGTACCAATGTGATTCTGTCGCACACCCTTAAATAAGGTCTTTACACACCCCCTACCTCTGTCCTACTTTGTTTACTGGCCCTTTAATAAAAATATAGTAGTACATATAGTACCAATGTGATTCTGTCCCACACCCTGAAATAAGGTCTTTACACCCCCCTCCCTCACTCTGCCCTTCTGTGTTTACTGGCCCTTTAATAAAAATATAGTAGTACATACAGTACCAATGTGATTCTGTCCCACACCCTGAAATAAGGTCTTTACACACCCCCTCCCTCTGCCCTTCTGTGTTTACTGGCCCTTTAATAAAAATATAGTATTATGTACAGTACCAATGTGATTCTGCCCCACACCCTAAAATAAGGTCTTTACACCCCCCTCCCTCCTTCTGCTCTTCTGTGTTTACTGGCCCTTTAATAAAAATATAGTAGTACATATAGTACCAATGTGATTCTGTCCCACACATTCTGAAATAAGGTCATTACACACCCTGCCTCTGCCCCACTGTGTTTACTGGCGCTTTAATAAAAATATAGTAGTATATACAGTACCAATGTGATTCTGTCCCACAGCCTGAAATAAGTTCTTTACACACCCCCTCCCTCTGCTCTTCTGTGTTTACTGGCCCCTTTAATAATAATATAGTAGTACACACAGTACCAATGTGATTCTGTCCCACACCCTGAAATAAGGTCTTTACACACCCTCTCCTCTGCCCTTCTGTGTTTACTGGCCCTTTAATAAAAATATAGTAGTACATACAGTACCAATGTGATTCTGTCCCAGACCCTGAAATAAGGTCTTTACACACCCTCTCCCTCTGCCCTTCTGTGTTTACTGGCCCTTTAATAAAAATATAGTAGTACATACAGTACCAATGTGATACTGTCCCACACCCTGAAATAAGGTCATTACACATCCCCTCCCTATGCCCTTCTGTGTTTACTGGCCCTTTAATAAAAATATAGTAGTACATACAGTACCAATGTGATTCTGCCCCACACCCTGAAATAAGGTCTTTACACACCCCCTCCCTCTGCCCTACTGTGTTTACTGGCCCTTTACTAAAAATATAGTAGTACATACAATACAAATGTGATTCTGCCCCACACCCTGAAATAAGGTCTTTACACACCCCCTCCCTCTGCTCTTCTGTGTTTACTGGCCCTTTAATAAAAATATAGTAGTACATACAGTACCAATGTGATTCTGCCCCACACCCTGAAATAAGGTCTTTACATACCCCCTCCTCTGCCCTTCTGTGTTTACTGGCCCTTTAATAAAAATATAGTATTACATACAGTACCAAAGTGATTCTGTCCCACACCCTGAAATAAGGTCTTTACACATCCCCTCCCTCTGCCCTACTGTGTTTACTGGCCCTTTAATAAAAATATAGTAGTATATACAGTACCAATGTGATTCTGTCCCACAGCCTGAAATAAGTTCTTTACACACCCCCTCCCTCTGCTCTTCTGTGTTTACTGGCCCCTTTAATAATAATATAGTAGTACATACAGTACCAATGTGATACTGTCCCACACCCTGAAATAAGGTCTTTACGCACCCCCTCCTCTGCCCTTCTGTGTTTACTGGCCCTTTAATAAAAATATAGTAGTACATACAGTACCAATGTGATACTGTCCCACACCCTGAAATAAGGTCTTTACACACCCTCTCCTCTGCCCTTCTGTGTTTACTGGCCCTTTAATAAAAATATAGTAGTACATACAGTACCAATGTGATTCTGTCCCAGACCCTGAAATAAGGTCTTTACACATCCCCTCCCTCTGCCCTACTGTGTTTACTGGCCCTTTAATAAAAATATAGTAGTATATACAGTACCAATGTGATTCTGTCCCACAGCCTGAAATAAGTTCTTTACACACCCCCTCCCTCTGCTCTTCTGTGTTTACTGGCCCCTTTAATAATAATATAGTAGTACATACAGTACCAATGTGATACTGTCCCACACCCTGAAATAAGGTCTTTACACACCCCCTCCTCTGCCCTTCTGTGTTTACTGGCCCTTTAATAAAAATATAGTAGTACATACAGTACCAATGTGATACTGTCCCACACCCTGAAATAAGGTCTTTACACACCCTCTCCTCTGCCCTTCTGTGTTTACTGGCCCTTTAATAAAAATATAGTAGTACATACAGTACCAATGTGATACTGCCCCACACCCTGAAATAAGGTCTTTACACATCCCCTCCCTATGCCCTTCTGTGTTTACTGGCCCTTTAATAAAAATATAGTAGTACATACAGTACCAATGTGATTCTGTCCCAGACCCTGAAATAAGGTCTTTACACACCCCCTCCCTCTGCCCTTCTGTGTTTACTGGCCCTTTAATAAAAATATAGTAGTACATACAGTACCAATGTGATTCTGCCCCACACCCTGAAATAAGGTCTTTACACACCCCTCCCTCTGCCCTACTGTGTTTACTGGCCCTTTATGATTCACAGTCCCAAATGATTCTGTCCCACAGCCTGAAATAAGTTCTTTACACACCCCCTCCCTCTGCTCTTCTGTGTTTACTGGCCCCTTTAATAATAATATAGTAGTACATACAGTACCAATGTGATACTGTCCCACACCCTGAAATAAGGTCTTTACACACCCCCTCCTCTGCCCTTCTGTGTTTACTGGCCCTTTAATAAAAATATAGTAGTACATACAGTACCAATGTGATACTGTCCCACACCCTGAAATAAGGTCTTTACACACCCTCTCCTCTGCCCTTCTGTGTTTACTGGCCCTTTAATAAAAATATAGTAGTACATACAGTACCAATGTGATACTGCCCCACACCCTGAAATAAGGTCTTTACACATCCCCTCCCTATGCCCTTCTGTGTTTACTGGCCCTTTAATAAAAATATAGTAGTACATACAGTACCAATGTGATTCTGTCCCAGACCCTGAAATAAGGTCTTTACACACCCCCTCCCTCTGCCCTTCTGTGTTTACTGGCCCTTTAATAAAAATATAGTAGTACATACAGTACCAATGTGATTCTGCCCCACACCCTGAAATAAGGTCTTTACACACCCCTCCCTCTGCCCTACTGTGTTTACTGGCCCTTTAATAAAAATATAGTAGTACATACAGTACAAATGTGATTCTGTCCCACACCCTGAAATAAGGTCTTTACACACCCCCTCCCTCTGCCCTACTGTGTTTACTGGCCCTTTACTAAAAATATAGTAGTACATACAATACAAATGTGATTCTGCCCCACACCCTGAAATAAGGTCTTTACACACCCCCTCCCTCTGCTCTTCTGTGTTTACTGGCCCTTTAATAAAAATATAGTAGTACATACAGTACCAATGTGATTCTGCCCCACACCCTGAAATAAGGTCATTACACACCCCCTCCTCTGCCCTTCTGTGTTTACTGGCCCTTTAATAAAAATATAGTAGTACATACAGTACTAATGTGATTCTGTCCCACACCCTG
Source organism: Bombina bombina (assembly GCF_027579735.1). Lineage (NCBI taxonomy): Eukaryota > Metazoa > Chordata > Amphibia > Anura > Bombinatoridae > Bombina > Bombina bombina. The sequence continues at coordinate 19,802,767 of NC_069502.1, read as the reverse complement.
AAATAAGGTCATTACACACCCCCTGCCTCTGCTCTATAGTGTTTACTGGCCCTTTAATAAAAATACAGTAGTACATACAGTACCAATGTGATTCTGTCCCACACCCTGAAATAAGGTCTTTACACACCACCTCCTCTGCCCTGTTGTATTTACTGGCCCTTTAATAAAAATATAGTAGTACATACAGTATCAATGTGATTCTGTCCCACACCCTGAAATAAGGTCTTTACACAACACCTCCTCTACCCAGTTGTATTTACTGGCCCTTTAATAAAAATATAGTAGTATATACAGTACCAATGTGATTCTTTACACACCCCTCCCTCTGCCCTACTGTGTTTACTGGCCCTTTAATAAAAATATAGTAGTACATACAGTACCAATGTGATTCTGTCCCACACCCTGAAATAAGGTCTTTACACACCCCTCTCTCTGCCCTTCTGTGTTTACTGGCCCTTTAATAAAAATATAGTAGTACATACAGTAACAATGTGATTCTGTCCCACACCCTGAAGTAAGGTCTTTACACCCCCCCTCCCTCTGTCCTACTGTGTTTACTGGCCCTTTAATAAAAATATAGTAGTACATACAGTACCAATGTGATTCTGTCCCGCACCTTGAAATAAGGTCTTTACACACACCCTCCCTTTGCCCTGTTGTATTTACTGTCCCTTTAATAAAAATACATTAGTACATACAGTAACAATGTGATTCTTTCCCACACCCTGAAATAAGGTCATTACACACCCCCTCCCTCTGCCCTACTGTGTTTACTGGCCCTTTAATAAAAATATAGTAGTACATACAGTACCAATGTGATTCTGCCCCACACCCTGAAATAAGGTCATTACACACCCCCCGCCTCTGCCCTATAGTTTTTACTGGCCCTTTAATAAAAATACATTAGTACATACAGTACCAATGTGATTCTGTCCCACACCCTGAAATAAGGTCTTTACACATCCCCTCCCTCTGCCCTGTTGTATTTACTGGCCCTTTAATAAAAATATAGTAGTACATACAGTATCAATGTGATTCTGTCCCACAACCTGAAATAAGGTCTTTACACCCCCCCTCCCTCTGCCCTACTGTGTTTACTGGCCCTTTAATAAAAATATAGTAGCACATACAGTACCAATGTAATTCTGTCCCACACCCTGAAATAAGGTCTTTACACACCCCCTCCCTCTGCCCTACTGTGTTTACTGGCCCTTTAATAAAAATATAGTAGTACACACAGTACCAATGTAATTCTGTCCCACACCATGAAATAAGGTCTTTACACCCCCTCCCTCTGCCCTACTGTGTTTACTGGCCCCTTTAATAAAAATATAGTAGTACATACAGTACCAATGTGACTCTGTCCCACACCCTGAAATAAGGTCTTTACACACCCCCTCCCTCTGCCCTACTGTGTTTACTGGCCCTTTAATAAAAATATAGTAGTATATACAGTACCAATGTGATTCTGTCTCACACCCTGAAATAAGTTCTTTACACACCCCCTCCATCTGCACTACTGTGTTTACTGGCCCTTTAATAAAAATATAGTAGTACACACAGTACCAATGTGATTCTGTCAAACACCCTGAAATAAGGTCTTTACACACCCCTCCCTCTGCCCTATCGTGTTTACTGGCCCTTTAATAAAAATATAGTAGTACACACAGTACCAATGTGATTCTGTCCCACACCCTGAAATAAGGTCATTACACACCCCCTCCCTCTGCCTTCTGTGTTTACTGGCCCTTTAATAAAAATATAGCAGTACATACAGTACCAATGTGACTCTGTCCCACACCCTGAAATAAGGTCATTACACACCCCTCCATCTGCCCTTCTGTGTTTACTGTCCCTTTAATAAAAATATAGTAGTACATACAGTATCAATGTGATTCTGTCCCACACCCTGTAATAAGGTCATTACACACCCTCCCTCTGCCCTTCTGTGTTTACTGGCCCTTTAATAAAAATATAGGATTACATACAGTACCAAAGTGATTCTGTCCCACACCCTGAAATAAGGTCATTACACACCCCTCCATCTGCCCTTCTGTGTTTACTGTCCCTTTAATAAAAATATAGTAGTACATACAGTACCAATGTGACTCTGTCCCACACCCTGAAATAAGGTCTTTACACACCCCCTCCCTCTGCCCTTCTGTGTTTACTGGCCCTTTAATAAAAATATAGTAGTACATACAGTACCAAAGTGATTCTGTCCCACACCCTGAAATAAGGTCTTTACACCCCCTCCCTCCCTCTGCCCTACTGTGTTTAAGGTCTAAACCCCCTATTCCGTCCTCCAAACTGTCATAGCTTATCTAAATAAATAAGACAACACACACCATTGTTGGGAGAAAAAGGACCGGTCACGGTCCACGTTTATTAAATAAACGCTTTAACTAGTGCCTAAGTGTTACTCTAATTATGCTTAGGCACTTAATCAACCTATCATCAAAACTTGGCAAAAAGTTCGTAATAAATCATCGTTGGCGGCATCTCTCCCTATCCTAACCCCTTCAAGCAGATGGTCAAGGCCCCTTTCGATACCTGCAGCGTGCCACCCGGCTGACACGCCCAATGGCACTCAGAGAGAGTTGTGATGTTGAGAGATCTTCGGCCCACATTCGCGAGGGAGGGGACCCCCAGACCAGCGCCTGGCGGGCAGAACCCCTCCCTTATTTCTGGACCGTCACTCTTCTCTCTTTGTGCCCGCTCCCCAGGGCATTGACCACCCACCTGCTGAGGCATAACCAACCAACCCGGTAAGGCGACCCCTGTCAACAGAATCGTACAACCCAACAGCCAGGGGTGGATGGCTATATTAAAGACTCGGTCTTACTGCAGGCTAGCTCAATTAAACCTACCCCTGCCGAGTCGGCTTACCCTACACAGCCGCTTCTTTGCCGCCAGACTCTTCTTCCATGGGATGGGTGGGCGGGAAAACCTTCTCCTTGAAGTCTGGAAACCGAAAGAGGCTGGAATCACTGCTGCAGGACCCTATAAAGGTAAGAACAGACACCGCCTCCCCAAATGCAACATTGTAACAAACATGGCTTTAGCATTTCTCCAGACTTCAAGTTGGTAATCCCTTAATGTTGTTACTGGCCCACTAGAGGGCCCTCCACTATCATAAGGTCTAAACCCCCTATTCCGTCCTCCAAACTGTCATAGCTTATCTAAATAAATAAGACAACACACACCATTGTTGGGAGAAAAAGGACCGGTCACGGTCCACGTTTATTAAATAAACGCTTTAACTAGTGCCTAAGCGTTACTCTAATTACGCTTAGGCACTTAATCAACCTATCATCAAAACTTGGCAACAAGTTCGTAATAAATCATCGTTGGCGGCATCTCTCCCTATCCTAGCCCATACAAGCAGATGGTCAAGGCCCCTTTCGATACCTGCAGCGTGCCACCCGGCTGACACGCCCAATGGCACTCAGAGAGAGTTGTGATGTTGAGAGATCTTCGGCCCACATTCGCGAGGGAGGGGACCCCCAGACTGGCGCCTGGCGGGCAGAACCCCTCCCTTATTTCTGGACCATCACTCTTCTCTCTTTGTGCCTGCTCCCCAGGGCATTGACCACCCGCCACAAGAGCCAGGCGAACTCTTGCCGCCAAAAACAAAAACCAACAGGCACCTATTCATAACCACAACCATAAACGGTAACGATATTAACTTAACAGTAACGATAATAACAGCAATAACAACCACATTTTGAACTTTACGAAATAACCCTCAATAGGGCTCCCCTGATGTCCTTTAGAAAAATGTCCAGCCCAACGTCCGTCAGGTGGACCCCATCTGGCCTAAATAGGTCCTTTTTGTCGGCCGTGATAGCTTCGTGCCTAACCACGAAACCCCCCAAGCCCGTGACCGTCCTTCCCATCTCCCTATTCACCTTTTTGCGCACGTTATACGCGGCCTTCTGGGTGACAATGTGTCTCCAATGCAGTCTTGCAACCACATTCGACCACCCCACAGTCACCTCCTTCAACCAAGTGTGCACCCAATGCACATCCGCTGACATTCTTTTTATCAGGTCCAATGCGGGCAGTGCCCCAAATCATTTCCCCCGAGGTGCAGCACTAAAATATTAGGCCGCCCCCACCTCCTGTGCGCCTCCTGCAAGAGCGCTGGCAAATCAGCCCACAACAATCCCCTGCGCCCTAACCACCGGAAGCTTGCCTTGGACGTTGGGAATCCAAGTTGCTGTCCCTCCGGCGACCGCAGCGCCCTGATGTGAGCCCAGTGGACGTATGAATGCCCAACAATCCACACGCGAACTGGCGGGGCTTTCTCAATTACAACACCTGGTAAAACAGAGTACACCGTCATGAATTACCCGCCAAATTGGCCACAATTCAACCCCAGCCACCAGCAGTTCCCAGCCCCCAAACTGCTACTTAATTCTTCCCCTTAGTCGGTCTAATGTATGTTTTATATTGCGTAGACTTCCATCTACCGAGACGTTTAATCTCAGCTGCTGGGAGGCACTTCTGAGCCGCGCTAGTCGCTGCGCCTATTCTAAATGAATGCAGGGCAATCCTTTTTGGGTCCAACCCTGTTTTCTCGGCCACCTTGGTGAGCACCCTATGGAATTGGAACGCAGACAATGCTGACCCGTCCTCATGTATGAAGAACAGCTCACCTCCCGCCGGTCGTGCAGACAGGTACTGTTCCACGCAACTGACCGGACAACTGTCCACACACTCCTGCTTAGTAAGCGGCAACCACATCCCTCTACCTTCTTGGTCAGTTGGAACGCAGACAATGCTGACCCGTCCTCATGTATGAAGAACAGCTCACCTCCCGCCGGTCGTGCAGACAGGTACTGTTCCACGCAACTGACCGGACAACTGTCCACACACTCCTGCTTAGTAAGCGGCAACCACATCCCTCTACCTTCTTGGTCAGTTTTGGACCTTGGCACAAATAATAGAATACCCCCGTCTGTCACCCATACGTGTTCAAACCTAACTCCTCCAGAGCCTTTCACCTTAGCAGATGCCACGAGCTCACCCACTCTGAGAGCTCCTGCAAATGCCACTGTGAACGCAGCCTTAAACAGCAGACTTTCATATACCGACTTGCACACCAAAGCCACGTTCGAGGCTAACCGCCTCAGCCTGTCCTGTGTTATTGGCTCCCTCCGGTCCTTCGGCCGGGGGGGCCACCCTTCCCCACCCTTTCAACACCTTCCTGACCAGGAAGGCTCCAGAGTGGTCCGCGTGACCCAGCGCTTTATTAAAAAATGCAACAGCCGACAGTCTTCCTGCCGCACCTGCTCTACTGACCCCGTCACGCCTCAGCTGCGCCAACCAGTCTAAAATATGCACCTTATTGGCCATTTGTACCTGCACGCCCCTTTGTAGACAGAAAGCTTCCCAGCTGTTCCAGTGGCTCCTGTATGCCGACCACGTCCTGGGCGCCAAAGATGCCTTAATTAACGGTAAGATGGTTGCCCAATCTTCAACAACTGGCAAAGAGAAATTGGGCATGTTAGACCCTCAGCCGCCATGGGAGCTGCTTCCCTAAACTGCCCCCATTTAAATCGAGAGAGTGCATCAGCTATAACGTTATGCACTCCCGGGACGTGTTTGGCGGTGAAGTGTATGTTCTGCTGCAAGCAGCGCAACACCAAGTGCCTCAAGTAGCACACGACTGCTGGTGAAGACGCCGAAAACCTGTTAATGGCGTACACCACACTCATGTTGTCTGTCCAGAACACCACCGAACGATTGGCTAACCTGTCTCCCCAGATTTCAATAGCTACAACGATGGGGAATAGTTCTAACAAAGTCAGATTTTTAACGTAACCTGACATCACCCACTCCCGTGGCCATGGAGCCGCGCTTCACTCCCCATCCAAATATGCCCCATAACCAAAACCGCCCGCTGCATCCGTGAACAGGTTCAGCAAACGGTTAGGTACCGGTGGGCGTCTCCATAAGCACACCCCGTTAAAGCTCTGAAGGAAATGATCCCAAACCGCCAGATCTTCCCTCACCTCAGATGTGACGCATACCCATTTGGAGTGGCCCGTCGGATTCCTCAAGAGGCCCTCCAGCCGACGGTTAAAAACCCGTCCCATAGGTATAACCCGCCCGGCGAAATTCAGCAAACCCAGTAAGGACTGGACATCCCTGATGGCGACCTTGTCCCTACTGCTGACTGCCCGTACCGCCGCCAACATACGCGTCACCTTCTCCAATGGTAACCTGCATATCTGCATCACTGTGTCAATTTCAATTCCCAAGAATGTGAGACACGTGCACGGGCCCTGCGTTTTATCGTCCGCAAGCGTGACGCCAAAACGCCTCATCATATCCTGCATAATGCCCATGAGCTGTTCACACTCTGTTGAACCTGCTCTCTCTACCAACAAGAAATCATCAAGGTAGTGGGCCAATTCTCCCCCCCCCTGAAGCCTTGAATACCACCCAGTGGAGGAAAGAGCTGAAGCATTCGAACAACGAGCAGGACAGAGAGCACCCCATCGGCAAGCAACGGTCCACATAATATGCCCCCTCAAACTTCATGCCCATCAGTCTGAAAGCCGAGGGGTGCAAGGGCAGCAATCGGAATGCAGACTCTATGTCCAGCTTAGCCAACAGTGCCCCCGGACCGCATGCCCTAACCATGTCTGATAGGCATAATGATAATGTACCGAACTCCCTTTAGGGAAGGACAGGTGATGTATCAACCTGAACTTCCCCTCCTCCTTTTTCGGTACGACCCCCAATGGCGAGATCACCAGATCTCTCAATGGGCAATCTGCGAATGGGCCAGATACCCTGCCCAATGCTACCTCCTTAGCCAACTTTTCCCTCACAACATGTGGGAACTCGTAGGCTGTTTTCAGGTTTCTGTGCACTGCAGAACCAGTAACCGTCCCTGTAATTGGAATGTGAAAACCCCCCTCCAACCCAGACCTAAGCAATTCTGCTGCTTCACGGTCAGGGTAGTTATCCAGCCATATTTGCATGGCCGGTAACTTAAGCGGGGTTGGTGCCCTTAACCGCAATTCCCAGCTTAGGGGCTGGTTTGATCTGTCCCTGCTCTCTCCTCTTTCCACACTCAAGTCCTGGGTGTGGTCCAGCGCAGAATTTACAGATGTGCCGAAAGGAGCAATTACTCCCCCTGTCACACTGCTTGTCTTGGAATTTCCAGCATTCCCTACCTCTTCTGCCGGGCCGTACCCCCTGACGTTGCTGCGTCTGCCGTGCCGCCACCGGGGAGGGGGAACCTCCCTCCAACCCCAGTTTAGACCACAGGTGCATATCCTGTGTGCCAAAATGCAGCAAGGGGTTACCAACCATCTTCCTCCTGAAGGCCATGTCATACTCCCGCCATGCGCCTTCCTTAAAGCTCTTGTGTATATCCTCCACTGTTTCTTGGTATTTAAACAGGTTGTGTCCCTGTAAGGGCCACCTGTCTACATAGCACGCGGCTAAGACACAGAAGCATTTAAGCCATTCCTCATATGTCTCCGCCCTCCACACCCTCTTAGGGCCAGACCCATCGGCCGCCCTCTCCTTTGCCCTATAAGCATCCAGGGAGAGGTCAAATACATTAATGTATTTACCCTCCTGAATCTTCTTTACGACCTTCTGTTTCAGATGTCCGTAAAGTGAGTGAACTAAACAGGGGTAGGTGTCCCCTTGCGCCGCCACCTTACGGGACACAGGGCCCACGGGGGGCATAGTGCCCCCTGGTCCCTGTGCCCCTTGAGCCTCCATTGCATGGCCTTTGGCCTCAGCCCTGTCCTTAGCCTGCGCAGATGCCATATTTTTTATCCATCGGAACATTCTGCGCTGCCACTTCCCTACTAGGCCTAGATCCTCCCCGCTGTCAGACTCAGACCCACTTGTGGAAGACACCGTGTCAGTGTGCATAATGTCAGGTACATTGCACTCACCTTCTCCTGGCATCTCAGCTCCTGGTGGCTCCTGCAGCGGTATTCTCAGTTGGCTGTTGCTGGGCCCTGGCACCACCAAGGCACTGTTTGATCCTGACTCCATTCGTGCTGCCGACTGTTCCGGCACCTGCGGGGACAAAATAACTTGGGGAGTACTCCGTTCAACAGGAGGTGCATCAACAGAATCACCCCTCCTTCCCCCCCTTGACACTCACCCCCGTGCATGCCCAAAGCTCTAGCCACAGCACTCCTAACCGTCTGTTCCTGCACCGCCCCCTCCTGGGCGTGAACACTGAACCCAGGCAGGGGCCTAGCGCCGTGAACCGCCCGCAGCGCTGCCTCAACTGCCCTCCTAATGGTGTCCACACTCACCCCTCCTAGCATTTGCACCATATCATACTGCCTGTCATGCTCCCTGCCAACCTGTCTCATACGCTCGACAGCCTCAACCTGGCTTGCCTGCTGATAACCATGCATTATCCCTGCATGGGCCCACCCCCATGCTGGCCATACCCGTCTTGGGAACCATGTGGCAGATCTAACCTGTAAGTGTGTCTACCTTCTCTCTCGTTAGACCATGTCTGCTCGCTCACCACACCTTCATTCCTTCTGGCCCCCATTTGTCCCACATCAGCAAACATTCCGCTATGTTCTCTGTATGTGCTCCGCTCACTCGCCGCAGCAAACACCTGGGGCCTTCTTCCCACACTTTCATACAATTGTGCCTGCGCCTGTGCGCTGGTGCCTGGCCTCTCATCCGCACTCATCATCACCTCAGAGCCCATCCGCCACTGACCGCGATTCACCTCTGTTTGCGCATGTGCACCAGCCCCTAGCCCGTCGTTCAGCCTCACATCCTCACCACACAACTGTCGCGCCCTGCTCGGGCCCGCCACCTCTACTGCGCGAGGCCTCATGGCCACTGCTGGGCCCACCCGAAGCCTCCCTGTCTGCTTCCCCTGACCTCTGGGCCTGCGATCCCCCAACGGGTGTTCCCTCTAGGGTCCCCTCACCCTGGGACTGACGACTAGGGCCTCCCTCCCCCAACCCCATCCCAATCTTCCCCTTCCCCTTATTGAAACGCCTGGCTGGTGGGGACTTTTGGGGTGTGGGGGGTACCAGATCCTCAGTCTCAGGTTCTTGTCTTTGCTTTGCAGGTCGCTTCTTCCTGGCAGATAGCTCCACCACCTCCCTGTAACGCTTGGGAGGCACAGTTTTCCTCCTAGACCTCTCCATGCTCCACTCCTTTGCAGCAAACTTCAGAAAAACCTTCTCCTTGAAGTCTGGAAAGCGAAAGAGGCTGGAATCACTGCTGCAGGACCCTATAAAGGTAAGAACAGACACCGCCTTCCCAAATGCAACATTGTAACAAACATGGCTTTAGCATTTCTCCAGACTTCAAGTTGGTAATCCCTTAATGTTGTTACTGGCCCACTAGAGGGCCCTCCACTATCATACTGGCCCTTTAATAAAAATATAGTAGTACATAGAGTACCAATGTGATTCTGTCCCACACCCTGAAATAAGGTCTTTACACCCCCTCCTCTGCCCTACTGTGTTTACTGGCCCTTTAACAACATAAATGCATCACTAGTGTAGGATCATAAGCAAGTCTACAGCTCAATCCTGGAAACGATCCTGCACGGTGAGGGTTAAATTATTTCCCGCGGCGGAATCGTTTTGGCGCGATTTTCTGGCCGGCAGTCTCAGGCCCGCATTAAGAGGCCTCACCTCGTCTCGGCTGTGATGGCGTAAGCTTTCCGCCCTCATATAGATGACCACGTTTTGTCTTCAGGGGGGTTGAGCAATCGCTATTGTATGAACGATCGTTTGTAGATATTGTGTATCTTATATCACACATATGCGATATTAATGTCTTTGTCCATGAAATATTTCTCTCCATTTACATTAGGGAGTTAATTGGCAGCTCTCACGCAGTGTTAACCATTTACTATTTTACGTTGCTTTTCTAGCAAGTTATGCCTAGGCAGGGGGCTTTTATTCTTATTGGTCACATCATTGTATAATAAGCCTTTTTATTATGGAAGCTGTCTGGGTTACTCTGCATTTACTAGCTTGGTAAATATATATATATATTTTATTTGTGTTTATGCCCATTGCTGGTTAATACTTCCCTTGTTATATCTACTACAAGAGAGCCCTTGCCATAATCTGGCTGCTTCTACAGAGCAGATCACATTTTCATATTTCCATTTCATTAAAGTAATATTCTGTTTTACCAGTGATTTCTTGGTGTTTGACGCCATCTTGTGACGGATTAGGGTTAGGGTAATTATCCTTAATTTCCAATGCTGCATCAAAATCAGTTGGTTTAATGAAGAGTATTTCCTAAGAGTTTCCTCTAGGGGACATCATTTTAGGATATAGAGTTAAATTTGTTTCTCTTCCATATCTCACTTGTCTGAGATGGAATATTTTTATGGTATCAGGATATTTGTTTTAAGAGGATTACTTTCGGTTATCCCCTTGCTTTACTAGAATCCCTATTTGTCGTTTAAAGGGACAGTCTAGTCCAAAATAAACTTTCATGATTCAGATAGAGTGTCATTTTAAGCAATTTTCCAATTTACTTTTTCACCAATTTTGCTTTGTTCTCTTGGTATTCTTAGTTGAAAGCTAAACCTATGAGGTTCATATGCAAATGTCTAAGCCCTTGAATGCTGTCTCTTCTCTCAGTGCATTTTCACACATTTTCACCACTAGAGGGTGTTTGTTCATGTGTGTCATATAGATAATACTGTGCTCACTCACGTGGAGTTCAAGTGAGCCAGCTCTGATTGGCTAAAATGGATGTCTGTCAAAAGAACTGAAATAAGGGGGCAGTTTGCAGAGGCTTAGATACAAGGTAATTACAGAGATAAAAAGTGTATTAATATAACAGTGTGGTTATGTAAAACTGGGGAATGGTTAATAAAGGGATTATCTATCTTTTTAAACAATAAAAATTCTGGTTTAGACTGTCCCTTTAAGATTGGGTTCCTAGATAAGGGTTACCTTGTTTATCCTGTTATGCTAATTATTTATGTTGGTCAGGTTTACTCTTTATCTGTATAGCTCTTAGCTGGTATTTTAGCATTACCAAGGTTTATACTAAAATCACTAATATGTTTCTTTTAATGCTAACACATTTAATGTATATGGACACAATAAGTTAATCTTGCACGTATTATGGAGATTTCCTACTGTGGCATCATGTTTCGTCCTATGTAAAATACATATTTTTCTTAGTGATCTTAAGACACTAATGTGTTTCTTTTCTTGCTTACATATTTTAGGCATATTGGCTCAATAATATAATTATAGTTTCTTTCATGTAATTGGCAAGAGTCCATGAGCTAGTGACGTATGGGATATGCATTCTTACCAGGAGGGGCAAAGTTTCCCAAACCTCAAAATGCCTATAAATACACCCCTCACCACACCCACAATTCAGTTTAACAAACTTTGCCTCCTATGTAGGTGGTGAAGTAAGTTTGTGCTAGATTTCTACGTTGATATGCGCTTCTCAGCATTTTGAAGCCCGATTCCTCTGAGTACAGCGAATGTCAGAGGGACGTGAAGAGAGTATCACCTATTGAATGCAGTGATTTTCCTAACGGGGGTCTATTTCATAGGTTCTCTGTTATCGGTCGTAGAGATTGATCTCCTACCTCCCTTTTCAGATCGACGATATACTCTCAATTTACCATTACCTCTACTGATAACTATTTCAATACTGGTTTGGCTATCTGCTATATATGGATGGGTGTCTTTCGGTAAGTATGTTTTTATTTCTTAAGACACCTCAGCTATGGTTTGGCACTTTATGCATTTATATAAAGTTCTAAATATATGTATTGTACTTATATTTGAGTCAGGTTCATGTATTTCCTTTTGCAGATTGTCAGTTTCATATTTGGGAAAGTTAATATTGATGAAATATTTTTCTTACCTGGTGTTCAGTCTTTTTTTTCAATTGACTACTTGTTTTAATTTGCGGGCTGTCTTAGGCTCGCGGGTGCGCTAAATGCCACACTTTATTGCATCATTCTTGGCGCGAGAATTTTTTGGCGCGTAAAGGGCACGTCCGTTGACGCAAGTTCGTCATTTACGGCTTCGTAGTTGATGCCTGGGTTCACACAGGGTTGCGTCGTTAGTGACGCGAGTGTGTCACTTCCGGACATGGTTGGCACCAAAAAAAATTCTAGTTACATTGTGCGTCATACTTGGCGCCAAACTTTTTTCATTATTTGTTGCCCCATTGCTTTTGCCTCTTGCCTTTTTCTAAGTCAGAGGGCTATGCTATTTGCATTTTGTCCCATTCCTTAAACTGTCATATAAGGAAATTGATAATTTTACATTCTGACATATCTAGCATTGTTCGCTTACTGCAACATGCTAATCATTTTATTTGTGATGCCATTTTTGATATTATCAAAATTGATGTTAGATCCATGTCTTTAGCTGTATTAGCTAAAAGAGCTTTGTGGCTTAAATCTTGGAATGCTGATATGACATCTAAATCTAGATTACTATCTCTTTCTTTCCAAGGTAATAATTTATTTGGTTCTCAGTTAGATTCTATTATTTCAACTGTTACTGGGGGGGAAGGAGTTTTTTGCCTCAGGATAAAAACCTAAGGGTAGATCTAAGGCTTCTAATTCTTTCCTTTCAACAAAATAAGGAACAAAAACCTAATCCTTCCCCCAAGGAATCTGTTTCCAATTAGAAGCCTCAAATTCCTCAAATTGGAATAAATCCAAGCCTTTCAAGAAACCAAAGTCTGCCCCTAAGTCCGCATGAAGGTGCGGCCCTCATTCCAGCACAGCTGGTAGGGGGCAGATTAAGGTTTTGCAAGGATGTTTGGATAAATTCTGTCCAAAATCAATGGATTCAGAGCATTGTCTCTCAGGGGTACCGAATAGGATTCAGAGTAAGACATCCTGTGAGGAGATTTTTTCTCTCACGCATTCCCAGTGAATCCAGTAAAAGCTCTGGCTTTCCTGAAGTGTGTTTCCGATCTGGAGGTTTCAGGGGTAATCATGCCGGTTTCCTTTTTTGAATCGTTATGTAAGAGTACCAACTTTCAAGATGGTAACTATAAGGACTATAGACTAAAAGGACAGAAAGATCAGGGGTTCATATAGCACTCACTCAAGGATAATTGCGTATAAAAACACTCATACTTTATTATTTAAAGTTAAAACCGGGATGTGACTCCCAGAAATTTAATTAAACTACCCACAACCTACTGAACCTATACAAACTAAAAGAAGCTAAACCGCTAATCAGTCCTCTGTTTCCTGGCCGATAACAGGAAACATCGGCATCAGCTGGCTGGAGTGACTAGGCGGCTCCAATTCTAAAATTGTAGAACAAACGCGTTTTGGCTCTGTCAGCCTTTGTCAATGTTACACATTCAGTATCAAAATTGAATAAGCCGAGGCTTCAGCGTGCAGGGCTTTTTATATCTGTACTACGCATACTGTCAGCCAATCAGGACAGCGCCTATGGACGCCGCCTCCATATTGGTCAATGAACATTTGGCAAAGGTTAAGCCCTCTGATAGAAGTATGTTGATTGGATGGTTACTTGTGAATGCTCAGATAACCTGCACGCTGATTGGGTATAATGCATCTGAAAGCTTTGAATACTACGATAATTCTCGTTGTGTCTTCTAATAATATTTATACCATCAGACATGTCAGATTAATACTGCGCATATGAAGTGCACAATCTTACATAGATCGATTAATAGTCGTACATCACTACGGAGCAGAAAATGATGTTTGCCCCATGTCATAAATGGCAAAATATAATAGGATCACATATGTCACGCCATACTGTCAATCTGACTAGGTGTGGATCTAAATACACAGTATAAAGTTAAATGTATAAGGACCTCCTCAGGGTCTACAAATTAATCACATAAAAACTAACGGATGTTAAAATCCCTTGAAAGCAATATGTAAGATATATGTTATGTGAGGCTCCAAAAACTAGCTAACAAAGTATCAAGTTCCTGTTAGCTAATACAGCCATATAACATCTCGTAGGCTATAAACATGCAAATGAATAGAGAGAGAATGCTACAGCTTCATTTAGATCAGTATATTAAATAATACTGTATCGATTAATTATGGAAGCTTAGCCGTAATGGATGTATATAGTAATTCTTTATATTATTGCATGTTTATATAGTACAGTATGGAGTGGTGACATAATGAAAATAATAGTTAATGGATATGGGTGTACTGAGATAGTTTATCAATGAGATTATCTTTCTGTGGACCCTCAATAGTTGTTGTAATATCATCACAAGGTATTGTGTACTAATAAGATAGTATAAAATAGTATCACATTTACCTTGCCTTTGAAAAATCTATGGGGGAAACACCATTGTACATCAATGGTTGAAAATGTGTGAAATAATCTAAGGATAAATTTAACTATCCTATAGAACTACATATAATAGTATAACTTTGTAGTCTATATAAGTACTCACATTACCCTAGAATATTGATAAGGTATAAAATATACATTAACAAATATATTCCAGAAATATCATCGATTGTTCAGATATATACCCAATATTTATTGAACTCGTTCATACCGTGAGGTATGACAGTGTTCAAGTTGAAAACCCATTTAGTTTCCATCTTTAACAGTCTTTGTTCAATATTCCCCCCTCTTATTCCAGGTTTAAGTTTATCCAAACCCCAGCATTTTATAGCATTGGTTTTCCCACTATGGGATTGTAAAAAGTGTTTAGCTACACTTGTGATCTGTTTTTTTATCTTCTACATCCTTGTGGGCTGTCCTTATGTTACTGAGATGTTCAGTCGTGTGTACCCAGGCTGCGTGTCGTCATGCCAATGTAATATAAATTACAACTGCAGGATATACAGTAGATTAGCTTTGGCAGTTAATGTGTTCTTTAATGGTCCACGTTTTATTAAATCTGTCCACTATAGATTGTTTTTTAACCATATGCTGGCACACTTTGCAGTGGCTGCAAGCAATAGAGCCTTTATATGCTGTAGATTTTTTAGCATTCCTATCACAATGACTTGTTATTAACATGTCACTGATGTTGCTAGCTCTCCTGTATGTTACCAAAGGCCTGTCTGGTAGTAATGGTTTTAATAGTGCGTCTTGGGTGAGGACGTGCCAATGTTTTTGTAAAATGCTAGTGATTCTATCACTTTGTGGTGAGAAAGTAGTGATAAACCTGAGAGGGGTATTGTTTTCTTTTTAATCTATGAGTTAATAACTCCTTTCTATGTTTCAGTAACGCTCGGTTATAAGCCTTAGCTAGTAACTTTCTAGAATACCCACGTTCCAGTAATCACTGCCTGAGATCTCTGGTTGCTATTTTAAAATTCTCAATTGTACTACAGTTCCGTCTCAGACGTATGTATTCCCCCATCGGTAACCCTCTAATTGTAGCTGGGTGATGGTAACTATTGGCATTTAGGATATTGTTAGTCAATGTAGGTTTCCTATACACAGATGTTTCAATGGAACTGTTAGTTTTTTGGATATATAAGTCCAGAAATTCAACTTTGGACTTCTCTATAGTAGATGTAAGATATAGTCCAAAGGGATTTTCATTGAGAGTTTTAATGAATTCTGTCAAGAGGTATTGCGGTCCATTCCATACGAAAAGGATATCATCTATATATCTGGACCAGTGGGAGACATACTGAGTTAGATGTTTGAGGTTATCATGGAAAACCACGGTTTCCTCCCACCAGCCCAGATATATATTAACGTATGTCGGGGCACACAACGTGCCCATGGCCGTGCCACATGTTTGCAAATAGAATTTGTCGTCAAATACAAAGAAATTATGAGTGAGTACAAACTTCATCATATTTATCACAAATTCTTTAACCTCTTGACTCATATTGGTATTCTTGTTAAGATAGTATGAGGTCGCTCTACACCCCCATTCTGTTTTGATACTAGTGTAGAGCGATTCCACGTCACAAGTTACCAAAAAAGCATTTGTATCAATCAGGATATCATTCACTTTATTTAAGAGATGCATGGTATCCCTAGTGTGTGATGGAAGGGATTCTACAATGTATCTTAAACGTGCATCCACGTATTTGCTTGCCTTTTCTGTTAAGGAACCAATCCCTGAGACTATAGGTCTCCCTGGTGGCTTGGTTATGTCCTTATGAATTTTAGGCAATAAATAAAGTGTGGCTATTTTGGGTTGTTTAATTTCTAGAAAATTATATTCTTTTTGGTCAATCGTGCCATTAGCTAATGCAGATTTAATAAGTTTTATGTAACTGTTTAGGAACATATCCGTGGGGTTACATAGGAGAATTCTGTAATTGAGAGGGTTACTTAATTGGCGCAATGCCTCTTCCCGGTACATAGTATCCGGCCAAATCACAATATTTCCTCCTTTGTCACTGCTCTTTATCTGAACATTTTTTAATTCAGATAATTGGTTTAGTGCCAAATTCTCTTCTTTACTTACGCCTAGATTTAGAGTTTTGCGGCCAAAGGGGTGCGTTAGCTACGCGTGTTTTTTCCCCCCCGCACCTTTTAAATAACGCTGGTATTGAGAGTTCTCTGAAGGGCTGCAACGCTGGTATTGAGAGTTGAAGTGGAGGCATATTTACCGCCACTTCAACTCTCAATACCAGCGTTGCTTACGGTAGCGGCTAGCTGGAAAAACGTGCTCGTGCACGATTCCCCCATAGGAAACAATGGGGCAGTTTGGGCTGAAAAAAAACCTAACACCTGCAAAAAAGCAGCATTAAAGGGACATGAAACACAAAATTTTTCTTTCATGATTTAGAGAGAGCATACAATTATAAACAACTTTCTAATTTACTTCTATTATCTATTTTGCTTGATATTCTTTGCTGAAAAGCATATCTAGATATGCTTAGTAGCTGCTGATTGGTAGCTGCACATAGCTGCCTCCTGTGATTGGTTCACTGTGTGCATTGCTATTTCTTCATTAAAGTATATCTAAAGAATAAAGCAAATTAGGTAATAGAAGTAAATTGGAATATTGTTTAAAGTTAAAATAAATCCTAATCTAAGTTACAATTAAACCTAACAATACACTATCAATAAATTAACTAAACTACCTACACTAAATTAGAAAAAAAAAGATTACAAGAATTTTTAACTAATTACACCTACTCTAAGCCCCCTAAAAAAATAACAAAACCCCCCAAAATAAAAAAATGCCCTACCCTATTCTAAAATAAAAAGTTAACAGCTCTATGACCTTACCAGCCCTTAAAAGGGCTTTTTGCGGGGCATGCCCCAAAGAAATCAGCTCTTTTGCCTGTAAAAAAAACAACATACAATACCCCCCCAACTTTACAACCCACCACCCACATACCCCTAATCTAACCCACCCCCCTTAAAAAACCTAACACTAAGCCCCTGAAGATCTTCCTACCTTGTCTTCACCCAGCAGGGTACCATCCAATCCGTCCAGAAAAGGGTCCGAAGTCTTCATCCTATCCGGCCAGAAGAGGTCCTCCAGAGGGTCCGAAGTCTTCATCCAGGCGGCATCTTCTATCTTCTTCCATCCGGAGCAGAGCGGGTCCATCTTGAAGCAGCTGGCGCGGATCCATCCTCTTCTTCCGACGTCCTAACACCGAATGAAGGTTCCTTTAAATGACGTCATCCAAGATGGCGTCCCTCGAATTCCGATTGGCTGATAGGATTCTATCAGCCAATCGGAATTAAGGTAGGAAAAATATGATTGGCTGATGGAATCAGCCAATCAGATTCAAGTTCAATAGGATTGGCTGATCCAATCAGCCAATCAGATTGAGCTCGCATTCTATTGGCTGTTCTGATGCGTAAGAGGATCTGCGGTATGGAAAAGTCGCGGCTGGAAAGTGAGCGTTAGACCCTTTCCTGACTGACTCTAAATACCAGCAGGTGGTAAAAAGCAGCGTTAGGACCCCTTAACGCTGCTTTTGACGGCTAACGCAGAACTCTAAATCTAGGCGTTAGATTGTAACTAGATGTTTCAACTTTCCCTTGGATACAAAGGATGTCTTGGCATACAAAGTTCAAGAATGTTAATGCGTTAAATGAAGTGTTATTAGGAGGTACAAATTTGGATTTGGTTTTCAGGATTTGGCGCCAACTATTATTCTCATCTGTATTTACAGAACTGGTAGCTTCCGCTAACAGTGCAATTAAATCATTAATAGCTGTTTGGTCTGTGGAATTCAGACTGTCAGAATTAGAGTTACTGAAAAAAAAATTTAAAATAATTTTTCGGGTAAATGAGTGTATCTTTTATTGCCTCAAATTTATTAAATTGTGGTGTGGGTATGAAGGATAGGCCTTTCTTTAGGACTGATATTTGATCAGGGGTAAGAATTACATTGGAGAGGTTAATAATGTTAAGTTCAGAAGTGTTTATTTCTTGGTGTGCTGGGATTTCTGATTGAACCTCACTTGTCTCCTGGTTCTGGGTTTTGTGCTTGTGCCCCCTTCTTGTTCTACGCCTAAAGGGATATATGGGTTGTGGACCTTATGGGGCTTTATTCTGTTTTTTTAGAATGGTTTTAGGCATAGATTCACCATCAGAGACTTTTGCTTCAGTACTGTCACCTTCCCTATCTGATGTGTCTATGTCAGAATTAACAATAAAAGGCCTAGATTTAGAGTTGGGCGGTAGCCGTCAAAACCAGCGTTAGAGGCTCCTAACGCTGGTTTTTACTGCCCTCTGGTATTTGGAGACAGTCAGGAAATGGTCTAACGCTCACTTTGCAGCCGTGACTTTTCCATACCGCAGATCCCCTTATGTCAATTGCGTATCCTATCTTTTCAATGGGATCTTTCTAACTCCGGTATTTAGAGTCGTGGCTGAAGTGAGCGTTAGAAATCTAACGACAAAACTCCAGCCGCAGAAAAAAGTCAGTAGTTAAGAGCTTTCTGGGCTAACGCCGGTTTATAAAGCTCTTAACTACTGTGCTCTAAAGTACACTAACACCCATAAACTACCTATGTACCCCTAATCCGAGGTCCCCCTACATCGCCGCCACTCGATTAAATTTTTTTAACCCCTAATCTGCCGACCGCCACCTACGTTATCCCTATGTACCCCTAATCTGCTGCCCCTAACACCGCCGACCCCTATATTATATTTATTAACCCCTAATCTGCCCCCCTCAACGTCGCCTCAACCTGCTTACACTTATTAACCCCTAATCTGCCGAGCGGACCGCACAGCTACTATAATAAAGTTATTAACCCCTAATCCGCCTCACCCCCGCCTCAATAACCCTATAATAAATAGTATTAACCCCTAATCTGCCCTCCCTAACATCGCCGACACCTAACTTCAATTATTAACCCCTAATCTGCCGACCTAATCTTGCCACTACTGTAATAAATGTATTAACCCCTAAAGCTAAGTCTAACCCTAACACTAACACCCCCCTAAGTTAAATATAATTTAAATCTAACAAAATAAATTAACTCTTATTAAATAAATTATTCCTATTTAAAGCTAAATTCTTACCTGTAAAGTAAATCCTAATATAGCTACAATATAAATTATAATTATATTATAGCTATTTTAGGATTTATATTTATTTTACAGGTAACTTTGTTTTTATTTTAACCAGGTACAATAGCTATTAAATAGTTAAGAACTATTCCGATCAGCCAATAGAATGCGAGCTCAATCTGATTGGCTGATCGGATCAGCCAATCGGATTGAACTTGATTCTGATTGGCTGATTCCATCAGCCAATCAGAATTTTCCTACCTTAATTCCGATTGGCTGATAGAATCCTATCAGCCAATCGGAATTCGAGGGACGCCATCTTGGATGATGTCCCTTAAAGGAACCGTCATTCTTCAGTTGGAAGTCGTCGGAAGAAGATTGGTCCGCGCTGGAGGTCTTCACGATGGAGCCGTTCCTCATCGGATAAAGATAGAAGATGCCGCTTGGATCAAGATGGTTGCTGGTCTGGATCGCCTCTTCTTCCCGGATAGGATGAAGACTTTGGAGCCTCTTCTGGACCTCTTCAGCCGCAGGATTATGGATCGCCAGCCCCCGCTTGGGTTGGATGAAGATTTTGGAGCCAGGACCGATCGGTGATACCCGGTGAGGTGAAGATAAGGTAGGAAGATCTTCAGGGGCTTAGTGTTAGGTTTATTTAAGGGGGGTTTGGGTTAGATTAGGGGTATGTGGGTGGTGGGTTTTAATGTTGGGGGGGGGGTATTGTATGTTTTTTTTTTACAGGCAAAAGAGCTAAATTCTTTGGGGCATGCCCCGCAAAGGGCCCTGTTCAGGGCTGGTAAGGTAAAAGAGATTTGAGCTTTTGTAATTTAGAATAGGGTATGGCATTTTTTTATTTTGGGGGTCTTTGTTATTTTATTAGGGGGCTTAGAGTAGGTGTAATTAGTTTAAAATTGTTGTAATATTTTTCTAATGTTTGTAAATATTTTTTTATTTTTTGTAACTTAGTTCTTTTTTATTTTTTGTACTTTAGTTAGTTTATTTAAATGTATTTGTAGGTATTGTATTTAATTAATTTATTTATAGTGTAGTGTTAGGTTTAATTGTAGATAATTGTAGGTATTTTATTTAATTAATTTATTGATGGTGTAGTGTTAGGTTTAATTGTAACTTAGGTTAGGATTTATTTTACAGGTAATTATTTTAACTATTTTAGCTATTAAATAGTTCTTAACTATTTAATAGCTATTGTACCTGGTTAAAATAAATACAAAGTTGCCTGTAAAATAAATATTAATCCTAAAATAGCTATAATATAATTATAATTTATATTGTAGCTATATTAGGATTTATTTTACAGGTAATTATTTAGCTTTAAATAGGAATAATTTATTTAATAAGAGTTAATTTATTTCGTTAGATTTAAATTATATTTAACTTAGGGGGGTGTTAGTGTTAGGGTTAGACTTAACTTTAGGGGTTAATACATTTATTAGAATAGCGGTGAGCTCCAGTCGGCAGATTAGGGGTTAATGTTTGAAGTTAGGTGTCGGCGATGTTAGGGAGGGCAGATTAGGGGTTAATACTATTTATTATAGGGTTATTGAGGTGGGAGTGAGGCGGATTAGGGGTTAATAACTTTGTTATAATAGCGGTGCGGTCCGCTCGGCAGATTAGGAGTTAATAAGTGGAGGCGACGTTGTGGGGGGCAGATTAGGGGTTAATAAATATAATATAGGGGTCGGCGGTGTTAGGGGCAGCAGATTAGGGGTACATAGGGATAATGTAAGAAGCGGCGGTTTATGGAGCGGCAGATTAGGGGTTAATAATAATATGCAGGGGTCAGCGATAGCGGGGGCGGCAGAATAGGGGTTAATAAGTGTAAGGTTAGGGGTGTTTAGACTCGGGGTACATGTTAGAGTGTTAGGTGCAGACGTAGGAAGTGTTTCCCCATAGCAAACAATGGGGCTGCGTTAGGAGCTGAATGCGGCTTTTTTGCAGGTGTTAGGTTTTTTTCAGCTCAAACAGCCCCATTGTTTTCTATGGGGGAATCGTGCACGAGCACGTTTTTGAAGCTGGCCGCGTCCGTAAGCACCGCTGGTATCGAGAGTTGAAGTTGCGTTAAATATGCTCTACGCTCCTTTTTTGGAGCCTAACGCAGCCATTCTGTGAACTCTAAATACCAGCGGTATTTAAAAGGTGCGGCCAGAAAAAAGCACACGTAGCTAACGCACCCCTTTGGCCGCAAAACTCTAAATGTAGGCGTTATTTTGCCCCTATGAATATATAGTATCTGAAGAGTAATCTTTAAGGTCCCTGTTGATTTTGCGTTCTTTTTTCTCAGATATAAAGTGTGCAAATATTTCGACTTCTCCCTTAATCTTATTGTAAGATTTCTGAAACTCCTCATTTAACTCATATTGCTTAAGGTCATCACATAGTGTCGAGAGACCCTCATTTATTTTAGTGAGTTTATCTAATTCATGTTCAGTTAAATATCCCATTAGCTTAAGTGAGCACTTTGTGAGTGCAGTTTCCCATTTTCAATTTGAATTTAGGTTTGAAATCTTTGAAAGAAGGAAACAATTTTAAATGTAATCCTCTTGGAATGACATTATTTTCTTTGTAAAAGTTGTACATTCCAATGTTCCATTGTTTTTTGATTTGTTTCCTTCTTATCTTTTTTAACTGTTTCAAAGATTCAGACCATTCCAAATTATTATTACTCTCCATAGTATTTTTGTTTTTTAATTCCACCGTTAAATTAGTTATATCATTAGTCCACTTGAGCATTTCTGCTCCTAAATCGAAAGAGGCCATTTCTTAATGAAAAAATCGTGTGTGCTCAAGTTTTAAAGAAAATGTGAGTACAATTCTCACATCAATTTCAATAATACTAGGAACAAAGGACTAAAACTGGCACTACACTATGTGGTAGGTGAGATAAAGAATTCAATAATAAATTATAAATTCCGGTGCTACCCCTTATTTGGCAAGTACATATAGACTAAAAGGACAGAAAGATCAGGGGTTCATATAGCACCCGCTCAGGTTTTGGTATGTGGATCTTGTTCGGATGTCCAGTTGTCAACCTTGGCCATTTCCATTAAGGCCAGACCTTCTATCTCAAGGTCCGTTTTTCCATCAGGATCTCAAATCATTAAATTTGAAGGTATGGAGATTGAACGCCTAGTGCTTAGTCATAGAGGTTTCTCTGACTCAGTGATTAATACTATGTTGCAAATCTGTGTCTAGGAAGATTCATTACCGAGTTTGGAAGACTTACATTTCATGGTGTTCTTCTAATAAATTCTCTTGGCATTCTTTTAGAATTCCTAGAATTTTACAGTTTCTTCAGGATGGTTTGGATAAGGGTTTGTCTGCAAGTTCATTGAAAGGACAAATCTCTGCTCTTTCTGTTCTGTTTCCTTTAAGGGCTATGGGTAGTTTAGTTTAGGCTAGGGTTTTTTTTATTTTGGGTGGGCTTTTTTTATTTTAATAGGTCTATTAGATTAGGTGTAATTTGTTTTTTATTTTCTGTAATTTAGTGGGTTTTTTTTGTAATTTAGCTAATTGTATTGAATTTAGTTAATTGTGTTGAATTTAGGGAATTTATTTAATTGTAGAGTTAGGTTAGGTTTTATTGTAAGGCAGGTTTATTTTACAGGTACATTTGTATTTATTTTAGCTAGGTAGTTAGTAAATAGTTAACTATTTAGTAACTATTCTACCTAGTTAAAATAAATACAAACGTGCCTGTAAAATAAAAATAAATCCTAAGCTAGATACAATGTAACTATTAGTTATATTGTAGCTATCTTACGGCTAGATTTAGAGTTTTGCGGTAGATGGGGTGCGTTAGCTACGCATGGTTTATGTGTAACGCACAGAGTTTTTTAACGCGGGTATTTAGAGTTTATAAATAACCATTTAACGGTACTCCTAACGCGTGTATTTCACACGCGGAATCCCGCTCGCGTTAGACAGTCTCCCATAGAGATCAATGGAAAAACAAACACGCTTTTTTCATCTAACACTCGATCTCGCGAGAAATACGCACAGCTCGGTCATATGACGTATACCACATAATGCACAACAATAACACACCGCAAATGTCACAACAACAATAAAAAAAAGCCCATTTTTTTTTCACATTCAGAAGCGGGGGGAAATTTTAATAAAATAAAATACAGGGAATACGCATATCATTTAAGATGCGGAAATACGGAAAATAACAACAAGGAAAAATAAATGCACAATCATACACTAGCAAAATACTCGCATTCAATATTACTATATATTAGGACAAACATACATATACAACACTTCACTAATACGACACCATCGCAAATTAACATTTACACGTAATACTATGGGACAATGTTATAGAAAACGAGCACTATGACATCATCGCATTCTACACATTCCACAAATACTAACTCGAAATGAGCATGCGCAAATTCACACACCTAATACACATTGCACAAATACTAATTACTAATAAAGCACATCTGAACACAATTTACAACGCAAACCGGTACATCATTAAACATTTACAAAGGATGTATAAGCACCACACAAGCATGGCTTCTTTGACTGTGTTGCTGGTGGGTTTTTTGAGATTGGAGCTTTGAGATTTTGTGCATTATTGTGAGTGAGTGAGTTAGTGTTAGTGTGAGAGAGTCAGTTAGTGTTATCGTGAGTGAGTTAGTGGTAGTGTGAGTTATTGAGAGTTAGTGGTAGTGTGAGTTATTGAGAGTTAGTGGTAGTGTGAGTTAGAGAGTTAGTGGTAGTGTGAGTTAGAGAGTTAGTGGTAGTGTGAGTTAGAGAGTTAGTGGTAGTGTGAGAGAGTCAGTTAGTGGTAGTGTGAGTTAGTGGTAGTGTGAGTTAGTGAGCGACAGTTGGTTTGGCTGAGTGTGCGAGTGCTTTTTCTGTACACTTAACACATTTACACGCAAACACATTCAATACATACATACACTTATCAATAACACTACATACACTCCATACCCCATACCCTCTCATACTACACTCCATACCCCATTCCCTGTAGTCCCATTCCCTTTCATCCCATTTACTCTTATCCCATACCCCATCCCCATCCCATCCCCATCCCCTAGTTACATTTAGTTTACATATCCTCCTTTTAGTCTTCTTCTTCATTTTGTTTATTTAAATACTCCTTACCCTCTTTGATTTATATCCTTTTCACACTTTCAGCACTTTTTTGGTCTTTTTAGTTCTTTATTTTGCCCCCCTTTCATTTGATCACGCTCACTTTTTGTTTTCTTATTTGGGGTTTAGTTTAGGGAAGAGATGGAGGGCAGGCAGGGGAGAGGTAGAGGGGGGAGGAGAGGGAGGGGGAGAGGAACAGGACAAGAAGGGGGGCAGGAAGCGGGGGTGGAAGCGGTGGGTGGACCCAGCCACTTTGTTCAAGATGAACAAGTGGCTGGGCCCAGTGGCGGACAGAGTAGGGCTTCACAGTCCGGGAAACAGAGGGCATCGTCACAGGGGAAGGCCAAGGCGACTAGGGAGGCGAGGTTTTCTATGGAGGAGGAGGCCCTCGTAGAAGCCTATATGGCCAGGTATAGGAGGCTGCAGCATCAGAAGACCACCCCGACTGAGAAGAGGAGGCTCTGGCAGGAGATAAGGGATTCAGTCAATGCAGTGGGTGGACGGAATAGAGATATGGACTCTATTAAACATCGCTACCGGGACTACAAGATGGATCTTAAAAAAAAAGATAACCCGGGAGTCCCAACATGCCGCAGGAACCGGTGGCGGCCCTGCACTGGTAGTCGAGTACTGTCGATGGGAGGAAATGTTGCGTCCCAGCATCTCCGAGGTGGATATAGTCGGTATCGGAGGAATCAATACCGGGAACCTGCCATTCTCATCTGACGGTAAGCTCATTTAAGAATAAATTAACATACGAATGTATTTCAAGGGACACTATACGCAAACATTTCCTTTCATGATTAAGGTAGAGAATACAATTTTAAACAACATTCCAATTTACTTATATTACCTAATTTGCTTCATTCTTTAGATATACTTTAATGAAGAAATAGCCATGCACACGGTGAACCAATCACAGGAGGCAGGTATGTGCAGCTACCAATCAGCAGCTACTAAGCATATCTAGATATGCTTTTCAGCAAAGAATATCCAGAGAATGAAGCAAATTAGATAAGAAAAGTAAATTAGAAAGTTGATTATAATTGTATGCTCTTTCTAAATCATGAAAGATAAAACATTGGGTTTCATGTCCCTTTAAGGATAAGATTAATGCTATTACGCTGTTTAACACATTATTACGTAAACGCATTCACAATTACTTTGCGGTTACATTAGTATCTAGGCTATAGGTTAGGTGTGCATTTAAACAGACTGAAAACAAACGCTAAAACATTCAGATTGACCAGAGATATCACAAACACGGTTTTTAAAATGCGGAAATCGTATTGATTGTTAGATTTCAAAGTGGATTAATGAGGCTGCATTTGTAATTGTATCGTAAGCTAAATAATTTAAAGCTTTATTTAGAAATATGCTAATATATACATTTATTTATTTTTCAAATATACAGAGTCTGGGGAGGAGGCAGCACAGCAACTACCGGCTCCTCCTTTTCCCCAGGATGAGAGTGGTGGGGATGAATCTCCACCTCGGAGGGAAGAGGCCCCCCTTGACGAAGAGGCCCCCCTTGACGAAGAGGCCCCCCTTGACGAAGAGGCCCCCTTGACGAAGAGGCCACGGAAGCAGAGGAAGAGGCCGGAAGCAGAGGAAGAGGCCCCTCAAGCACCAGCAGGCCGCCGTGCACCAGCAGGCCGCCGTGCATGGGCACCCCGCCGTGCACAACAAGAGGAAATAGCGGAGGTGCGGGTTCTACTAGACTACATTGACCAGATGCGTACCTCCCGGATCCAAAATATAGAAGGCAGAAATAGAATTATTGAAGGCCAAAACCAAATCATTGAAGGCCAAAACCAAATCATACACCTCCTTACTCGAATAGAAGAAGGCCAAAACAGAACCTTTCGACTCCAACAAGAGATGTTTATTTTCTTCCGGGAGGCGCATGCTGGTCTGCCTCCTGCTGATCTTCCTCCTGCTGGGAATCCTGCTCCTGGGCCGCCTCCTGCTCCTGGGCCGCCATCTGCTGGGCCTCCTGCTGGGCCTCCGGCTCCTGGGCCGCCATCTGCTGGGCCTCCTGCTCCTGGGCCGCCATCTGCTGGGCCTCCTGCCGGTCCATCTGCTCCTGCCGGTCCATCTGCTCCTGCCGGGCCATCTGCTCCTGCCGGGCCATCTCCTCCTGCCGGCCCATCTCCTCCTGCCGGCCCATCTCCTCGAACATCTCCTCCTCCTAACCTTGGTCGTCCCAGTACTCTTCCTTCCACTCTTCCCACAACATCTCCAATGAGAACTCGTCGGAGGCGGCAGTTGCCCCTCCCAGAGCCTCAGCCCCGTAGGAAGAGGGGAAGGAAGAGGAAGTAAGTATTTGTTTTCATGTTTACTTATTTTTTATTTAATGTATCATGGATAGGTATGTGATGATGTGGTTTTCATACACTTGTGGACCACACTCTGTATATAATCTACTTCTATGGGACCCGGTCCATGGAGGCAGATTGTTTGCAGAGTGTGGGTTATAAGTGTGTGAAAACCACATCATCACATACCTATCCTTGTTCATGATATTGATTGGTTTCTGTGATGTGATGTCCAAACTGTTTCCCTAATCGCAAACAAAATTACCATTACAATTATCCATGATGGCATATTACTGTTTGAATGCCAATAACACAGCTTAAAGGGACAGTCAGAACATTATTGATTACAAAGAAAACACTGTATTACGCATTATCAAGTTTGAAACAACAAAACATGGAGAAATACGTGTGACTTATGTGCTTACCCTTGTATCTATGCCTATGAAAAATGACCACTTATTTGTTGTTTTGACATAACAACATTTTACACAATCAATGATCAATACATGGTAAATATGCTGTATGAGCTCAAGGTTTTATATATACAAATGCTCTCAAAATGCCCTCTAGTGGTCAAATTGCATTCTGATTACATGCCCTCTTCAAGCTCTAAGAAATGAGCACACGAACCTCATAGGTTTAGCTAGCAAATAAAAATAAACACAGAAAAATGAACAATTGGTGAGAAACCTTTGATATCATTGATATTACAAAATTTGCTTTTTTAATAATGCAAAACATTATTTTTTTTCTAGACTGTCCCTTTAGCAAAATTACATATGCTAACATATAATATTTGGTGATTGTTGGTATATCTACATGTACTTGTTCAAACAAGAAATAATGCAAAAAGATTTCTATTGACGTGTTAAATAAAGTCTATTTTCTTAAAGAGACATTATTGTGTGTGTTTGTTTTTAGAAAGACATTTGTTTTAACAATGAATATGCTTTAAAGTCCTTTTAGGAGTGACCAAAAAAAATATGCTAACAATAATATATTTGGAGATTAACCAATCTGGAACTCATACATGATACAAAAATCAACATTTGCATTAAAGGGACAGTATACAATCTTTTTAACAGAACTGCATGTAATAGACACTACTAGAAACAACAAGATTAACATATACTGATATCAAAATCAATATTAAAAAGCTTTAAACACTTTCAAAGAAAATCGGGTTATCTTTATTGAAAATATAGATGGAAACCCCATTACAACCGTAAAACAAGACAATACCCCATCATTAACATATGAAAAGACCCTTTACACAAACAGGAGAAAGCTGGAGATGGTACTCAGATGAAACTTTGAGGCTTGGTGAGGAGTCTGAAAATTACTTACATTTTATTTGAACAGAAGCAAAAGTAGACATGTATTTGGTAAACAATGGAATATATAACTAGAGACCAAATAAAATATTTTGGTTTTTAATGTGAGTGTCTAATGAACCTTTAATAAAATATACGACGAAATTACATTTAGAAGAAGTCGGCATCATATATTTATCATATGATAACGATAAATGCATATTGATTACTTTATTAGAATACAATAGCGCATATTTATGAATTCGATATCTTTAAAATTAAACACAACAGTAATTTTTCATAAAAAGGAACATATTGTTGACAAACATATTAAACAAGATGGACTATAGAGATTTGCACTTGTCTCAAAATATCTAATGCATGAAAACATTTTGCTTTCATTCGTTTATTCAACCAGACATCCAGCAAAAGAGAATGTGGTGGTCTTTATCAGCTATGGGTCAACAATGTTACATGATGCACACAATCCATATTCGCCATGGTTTTAAACTTGTCTTCTCATTCACAAACGTGTGTAACGTGCCCAAACAAATATTGCGGGACTACATAATACAATCAGACGTTTTTTCCACCTTTGCATGTGACGTCTTAATTAACATGGCGCTTCCTTGATCACGTAAGAACGCAATCCAATAAAAGGCGCATTCTTGATCACGTTAAAACGCAATCCAAGAAAAGCCGCATCCTTGATCGCGTAAAAATGCCATCCTATAAAAGGCGCATACTTGATCGCGTAAAAACGTCAGTCAATACAAGGAATCATTGGACAGCCTGGCAGGTGACGTCTTAAGCAACATGGCGCATCCGTGATCGCTGAAAAAACGCAGCCAATACAAGGACTCCGTTGATAGCTTGGCATATCAATAAGAAACGTATTTATATTTTAGTAACTAGTATGTGTCTATATTGCTATCTAGGAATGTCACGATAGATAACGAAATACTGTGATCTATAAAATAGAATACATTATCGAAAATAAGGAGATATTTCATTAGAAGCAGAGGATTTATAACTAAACTATTTAGCAAGCAGCATGTTTTAAGTACAAATTAAATCAATATTGGTTACACGATTATGTACGACATTGCAATTTGAAATATATTGTTACAATAAATGTAAATATTTGGATTATTGTGTTTCCTGTCCCTTTAAAAGAAAAATAATGCTAGGAGATGCATTAGTAAAATAGGGATGTGTTAGATATTATATGTTAAAGGGACAGTCAACCCCAGAAATTGAATTTTCAAAAATATAGCTAATCCCTTTATTACACATTACTCATTTTTGAACAACAAACACAGTTATATATTAATATACATTTTACTTCTGTTATTATCTTGTATCTAAGCTTCTGATGACTGCCCCATTATTTAGGTTCTTTTGACAGACATGCAGTTTAGCCAATCAATGCTCACTCCTAGGTCACTTTACGTGCATGATCTCAATGTTATCTATATAAAACATGTGAACTAATGCCTTATAGTAGTCAATATTTTAAAAACATTAGAGGCAGTCTTCAAGGTCGAAGAACTTTGTATATGAACCTCCTCTGTTTACCTTTCAAATAACAATAACAAGAGAACAAAGCTAATTGTTGAATAAAAGCTAATTAGGAAGTTGGTTAAACTCGCATGCCCTATTTAAATCATGAATCATCTTTTCGGACTTGACTGTCCCTTTAACTATAGCTATGGTGTATATCTTTAACATTTAAAAGATACACATGAGAAATACATATGCCATTGATGTTTTAAGATATGTTCAGATTGTTTTTGAATAACAATAATGACACATGTATTGATCAAACGTGTCATTTATTCAGGTTGAAATATGGTCAGCCTACCTCTAGCCATATATGGGAGGAGAAGTATTTTTTACAAATATTTAGAAAAACATATTCCTCATCTAAAATATGCACATTACACACAGATATTGATTTGGTTACACTACTACAATAAGATAGAATTGAAATTGAAATACATGTGCTGTCAACATTACAATAAGATTGTTTATTAATAAGATTATATGTCCTTGTTCATGTAAAAAGGACAAAAACGCTTTAGAAATGGAAATCCATTCATTAACAATTGTGGTCAGCATCACTTAAAGGGACCTGAAATTTTTTTTTAAAAAGAGGATACACAGAGAGAATACTATTTCAATAAAATTAACACTTTACAGGGATTATCTCATTGTATCAATCCTCGGATCATTTGTTAAAGGTGCATCAATTCACGCAGAGTTTATAAATAAACACATGTATGTGAAATTAGAAATATACATATATACACACAAATAACAATCTATATATACAAATATAAAAGAATTACTATGCTAATCATACTCATGCAATGATAAAGCTTTAAAAAAAATATATAAAGACAAATAATAAAATTAAATTGGAGATGTTAATCTTAAAGTAATTTACAATTGTATTACATATATGAATCAGGAAACACCATTATTTTGCAAAGGTCCCTTTAAGGGTTAACCAGATAAACTAGAGATTTCAATCAATGACATGAATAAAGAGGACAAAGAATCGTGGAATGACATGTCTTTTATTAGTATGTCAGAAAACATCAACAACGTTTATAAATAATCTTTTAAAGATCATGAAAATTGGAGCCATATGACAAGGTAACAGAGTGCATCACAGTCCATGAAGAGAGTTGCCAAGGGCCAGCATAGCCCCATTGGAGCCATATGACAAGGTAAAAGAGTGCATCACAGTCCATGAAGAGAGTTGCCAAGGGCCAGCATAGCCCCATTGGAGACATATGACAAGGTAACAGAGTGCATCACAGTCCATGAAGAGAGTTGCCAAGGGCCAGCATAGCTCCATTGGAGCCATATGACAAGGTAACAGAATGCATCACAGTCCATGAAGAGAGTTGCCAAGGGCCAGCATAGCCCCATTGGAGCCATATGACAAGGTAACAGAGTGCATCACAGTCCATGAAGAGAGTTGCCAAGGGCCAGCATAGCCCCATTGGAGCCATATGACAAGATAAAAGAGTGCAACAGGCACAACAATAATAACAAAAAGGCCAAATGGCAATGATAAAAAACAAAATCAACTTGTGGACGGATGATTCTTATCTGCGCCCTTGGAGCACCTCCAGATCTTCCACTTACTGGTCATCCCCTTCATCGTCCTGTGCCTGTCCAGCTACAGATTCAAGCATTGAATTGAACCGCATCATCTGACGCAGAGTCAAATGCTGAACCTGTAGCTGGGCCTGCATGGTGTCGTTCATCCCTCTCAGGACAGCTGCGTTCCTCAACACGGCCTGCTCTACGCGGGCTAGACCTTCTAGCGTGAGCCATGTTGAGTCACAGCCTAAAATAAAGAATAAATAAAATATTAATGATAATTACACAACAGAATAAAAAATAAGCAAAGATACATTGTCATCATAAAGACAAATCATTCTTTAAATTAATTTGTTGAAATTGATTATTTACACATGAAATATTTTATTCAGACAGACCTAAACCATTAAAGGGACAGTTTACTCAAACATGTTGTCCCCTTTAATTGGTTTTCGATGATCCACTTTTACAGCTTGAGTGTATAAAATCTTGTAAAAGGATTTACATTGTACTTACATTAGCAATTTAAATATTTTAGTTATACTGTGGTAGGCACACTTATCCTTAAACATTTTGGCGTTGAGGACAATCTGTGTAAACATAGCAACCAGAAGAAATTACATTCCCACTGGGTTATACAAGAGATAATGTATGAACATTTGGACATAAATTGTTGGATCCAAATAGTGGTGATTGGTATATGTAGTGATATCAAATTAAAGGGACACTAAACCAAAATATTTTAGTTACTGATTCAGATAGAGCATGACATTTATTTATTTTTTTATTAATTTACTTCTATTCTTTAAATGATATAATTCTATATCTATATTTTTAATGCAAGAATGTAAGTTTATAGGGCAGGCCATTTTTGGTTATCAACTTTGGTTGTCCCTGCTGATTGATGGATACATTCATCCAACAATAAAGAAATGATGTCCAGATTTTGTTTTATTTAAAAATAATTAGAGGCATTTCTTTGTTTAAATAAAGATAGCAAGAGAATGAAGAATAATTCATAAGAGTAGTAAATTATAAATTTGATTAACATTGCATGCTCTATTTGAATCACAATAGAAACAATTTGCCTTCAGTGTACCTTTAAGTATCTTATAATGTTGATTTTGAATGATACTTACAGCTGTGCCTGGGAAGGACAATCCGACACCCAGGACAATGAAGGTTGAGACAGGGGGGAGGGATCGGATTGGGTTGGGGAGGGATGGGCTGCTGCTCTGGGGTAGCCCGTACAGCTGGGGAGTGGTGAGTTGGGGGCTTGGCAGCTGGGGTAGCTGTACGTGCCAAAAGACGGGAGAGCGGCGAAGGGGGACGAAGGGGCGTTTTTTGGGAGGGACAGGATAGGAAAAATGTGAAGGGCAGGGAGGGTCTGTGGTCTGTGGAGGGGCAGGGGACTGGGCAGGGGTCTGGGCAGGGGTCTGGGCAGGGGACTAGGCAGGGGACTGGGCAGGGGATTGGGCAGGGGCAGAAAACTGATGACCAGAAGTGGAGGATCCATCTGAAATAAATAATAAAAATATATTAACATCTCATACATCATGAAATCAAATCAACGCATTTCAACTTGATTATGTTTGCAATATACTTAGAAGTGTGTTTGAATTTCTAAACAATGATGACATGAGGACATGAGGATATGGTATGCATATAGGCACTCAGATGAATAGCAATGACTGTCTGTACAATTATAAAATTATTATTGTGGTTTGGCCTGGAATATGCATGTGACATCATGATGGCATGAATTAGAAATCCCAAAAAAAAAAAAAAAGAAATAATCCAAGCATATTTTCATGCTGCCTGATATAGAAAGGGGGCAGTAGTGTATTTGAACAGACAAATAATATTCCTTTTTAAAGTGCAAAAGCTGTAGACTTTGAATTTCTTCAATAAAATGATTTCCAATGAAGAAACATGTTGGATACATGTTAGATATATTTCACATACCATCAGACTTCAAGGGAGCCTCTTCCTCCTCCGTCCCACATGTTAAATCAATCTCTGTAAAACATAACATGTTGTGTACACGTTAAGATCAGATATTATAACATATGTTACTGATGCTCAAAGACACACATCAATGTTGCATTAAAGATATACACACCCAAAGTTATGATTTACATCATTTTGATGGAGCATACAAATGACATTAGATTTGTTATTCTCAATGATTCAGATTTTCGATTTATTGTTTGTATTAATTTAAAAATCATAAAAGCATAGTACATTGAACATTTAAGATTTCTCATGTGTGTATCACTTGATGATTGTTGTCAAAATTGAACATGGAAACAAACATATGCTATACATCTTCTGAATAACAAAGGTGTAGACTAAGAAAATTTTAATTCTTAATCTTTCAATATTAAAATAAAATTGATATATAATCAGAGGAGTAAATTATATGTTTGTTTCAAATGTTATGCTTCATCAGAATCATGCTCATAATATTGATTACCAATACACCTTCAATGACATATAAATGAGTCAATGGACTTACCAGAAGACTGCAAAGGCAGCTCTGTGTTGGTGCTGGATCCCTCTGGGCTCCCCACAACAACTCTCTCTATGAATGATATAGATATATATTAGTGAACACATTTGGGATAGCACTAAATCACATCTGTATCGATTTATAAGAATAATCAACTTGAAAATGTGAAGAATAGAGCAGTCATTAGAATAAAAAATGCTTGATTGAATCAAGGGGATTCTGTAAAAAATGATGTATTTAACATATGTTTAATTTCTGACTATATTAGACATCAAACTCATCTCATACGATGCTATTGCATATCTAAATATACCCATTGATCAATGTTCTTAAAAGAATACACACAAATCACATTTTGAATAACAGCTGTTGACAAATATAAACAAAGACATGTGGCACATCGAGCCATTTGTGCAATGTACAGTAATCTTGTTTAGGACACAACACATATTGATCACAATACCAAACCAAATTGATTTGTACAAATATGTAATCATGGTGCTGTTAGAGTATGCTTATATCTAGAAAGTAACTCAAACAGTGAATATGTGAATTATATATCAATATTGTTTAATCCAAAGAATGTAAGGATTAATGAATCTATTGTTTATCAAAGGGACACTGACATGATTTATTTCAATCAGTGATTTCACTGTTCAAAATTATTTAACATTGACTCCTATTATAATTTTAATTTTGCAACATTTTAATCTTAAAGGCAGATAAGCAATATTGGATTCAATAAATATTGTTTGTTGAAGGTATCCACCAATCATCAATAACAACCCAGGTTGGTCAAACAAAATGGAGCTGCAGATAAACGTACATTCTTGATTTTAAAATACATTTATCAATAGAATATTTAAAATATGATTATAGTATTATATTTAAATGTTGATTAATATTGCATGATCTATCTGAATGACAACAGTAATAATTTTAGCTCAGTGTCCCTTTAATATAAAAATATATTGATTTGACAATGTCGCTGTTAATGAATTCTCTACTCCATATGTTGATGTAATGAATGGGATGGAGCATGCAATTACAATCTAATATGTTAGTTAAGGATATCCTAAAAAATCTTTAATTATCCTCTCTTAAAGGGACATGAAGCTCAAAATGTGTAATTGTATACTTTTTGAAACTATGTACTACTGTTATCTGAACACATGATTTTAAATTATGAAAAAAGGCAAATTTACGCATAAAAAAACAGCCGGATAATACCAGTAATGCATCGTTTAACCTAAACCAAAATCAATATATTTTTAGAAGAACTAAAACAATAGACTGAACCAATTTAGCTAATAAAATGTTTATACAAAACAATAAAATCACGTTTCGAAATCATTCAATGTAAAATTTAGTTGGCATGTCCGTTAAATGACGTGATCAATTACAAAAATTTAATCTATATTTTAAAAATCAAAACATATGCAAAAGTGTGTGAATTTTGTCAAAATGTATCCAAATAAGATTAAGCAATACACAGGGGAAGAATATAAATTGGACATTCAAAGAATCTTACATTAAAATGAAGATATCAAGAATAGATGGGATATCTTAAAATCGAAAAACTTTCAGATTAGTATTACAATGTAATCCTATGTTTGTTTGTTTTTTATTCTTATTTGTAAATATTTTACAAATCCATTTTGCGGATACATATAAATATTGAAAAATGTGGATTTTGTATGTAATGTTCTGTCCATGTTTCTAAGACAAATGTCAATTAAAATGAGAGATACCATACTGTGACAAGCCCTGGCTTGAGGTTCCAGCACCAACATCACGATCTGTAATATATTAAATGAGGATTGGATATCATTAATACAAATCATGCCATGTTTAAAATCTTTACATTATTACCAAATCAATTAAAAACTATTAATCTTTTGGTAGTCCCATGAGTTAATTGTTTCCTCAATTAAATTCATCATAAATATATCCTGTACTCTTATTTTCAATCAGTTGTGTTGTTGACTGTAGCTTTAATTAATTTTTTTTGTTATTTCATTCTCATCAATTGATGGACATATTTTAATATTTATTTTGATTCTGCTAGTATCTTTTTTATTATGCATAATATTGAAAATAAGAATACTGCATTCTTCACATATATAATAATTCACATTTAATTTTGACCAACATGTGTAAAGCGATGCCACTTATAGCAAACCCATGTTCACGTGTGTGCGCAATTCTATTTTTCGGGATCATTGCGCAATGATTCCAAGTGGAATTACGCATCCGTCATTTGACCAACATGTGTAAAGCAATGCCACTTACAGCAAACACATGTTCACGTGTGTGCGCAATTCTATTTTTCAGGATCATTGCGCAATGATTCCAAGTGGAATTACGCATCTGTCATTTGACCAACATGTGTAAAGCAATGCCACTTACAGCAAACCCATGTTCACGTGTGTGCGCAAGTCTATTTTTCGGGATTATTGCGCAATGATTCCAAGCAGAATTACGCATCCGTCATTTGACCAACATGTGTAAAGCAATGCCTCTTACAACAAACCCATGTTCACGTGTGTGCGCAATTCTATTTTTCGGGAACATTGCGCAATGATTTCAAGCGGAATTACGCATCCGTCATTTGACCAACATGTGTAAAGCAATGCCACTTACAGCAGTGATTTCACGGATGTGCAATTCCATTTTCGCTCTGTGACGCATATTCTGTAGAGCGCAAGAAACATCATTCCTATTTCATGTGTCACTAATCGAAAATAAGATATCTAAACATCATCTGTAGCGTATGTTGTGAGATCTATATAGGTTTAGTATATGACTATATACACATTTCTTAAAAATCGAATCAAATCTTAATATATTATATGAAGTTGGATAGTTACCTGGTTCAGAATCTCTGTCCGCTCCTCCCAGGCCACCGGACGGAGAAGCAGCTACCCTGTCCCCCGGGTCAGGACTTTCAGATCCAGCAGCTGGGAGGGAAGAAGAGGAGGCCGAGGATGGAGAGGATCGAAATCTTTTGGGGACCCGGAGACTGAGGAGCTCACATAAAGTCACCTCATAAGGGAGTAGGTAGAGTTTCCACGGGGCCTTTCTTTTGCCCCCTCTTTTACGGGCTTGTACCCACTCCATTATGAGGTCGACTATTTTGGTCAAGCGCAACCTCATATCTCCGAATCTCCGCATGATCTGATCCTGGCTCCTCTGGACCCACACACAAATTGAACCGCATTGGTGATAGACTCCCAGACGGCCTTCTTAACAGGCGCATCTGTCGACCTCCTCTTGTTCCCAAACAGCTGGGGATAAAAGTCCTGGACGGCGTGGACCAGTGCAATTCTCTCCTGCTTGGTAAACCTGGGAGGTGACATGCCTGCTGGGTTTTCTGATAATATATGTAGTACGCCTGCAGGCATTAGAGAACCGACAAAGATGGCAACGTGTAATGGACTTTTATACGGTGAAGTAAACATGAGATGCACCATGGGACAAGTTATCTGTACATCTGATTGGATAAAATTTTGAAATATTGTTAGAATGTCTGTGAGACCATCCTGACTCAAGTTGTGTTTGTGTGATGAACTCTGATTGGCCGTTCCTTAATCTTTCATATCTTAGTAACTTACTTACACATACCTCCTGGTGGTGCTGTTACTTCATTTTTCATGTAGACTTATTTGTAACTCATGGGCCTGTCATGCGGATATGTGTGACGCAGATTTAATATCCGTGATCCATTAAATATTAATGTTTAAATTCTCGTTAAAATCTAATACTGTCACATTATTAAATGTTGTAGACATTTATCGGTTTAATATCGTTCTGTTTCTTTAATACAAATACGTTGGATTAATACACATTTAATATTGTATGTCTTTATTGTTCATAAAATCAATTTCATGACTTATTGTGAAGTATTGACATTGCTCTATTAAATGTATTTATAATGCACATTGATTGTGTGCTATTGCGTGACATTAGACTCTAATGTTTAAAGATGCAAATCTGGTGTTTCAAGATCCGTTTCCCACGCAACATTTCTGAATGTTCAAATTCAGGTTATAATGTCAGTAACTTGGATAATCTGTTTATAGATGTTAAACTACAGGTTTGTTTGTTATTAGTAAATAAACCTCGAGCTTGTATTTGTCTGAACTGCTCATATGTTATTGTGCAATGGCGTCTTTATTTCTAAATAGACATTACAACCAAACAATTGTATCAAATGATCTGTAGAGATCAAATATGTTTAGACTTTAAAATGCAACTCAATTGATCTTTGTATTTAGATATCCTCAACACCAGAAATTTAAATGCACATGGTTGAGCCAATCACATAAGGCATCTCTGTGCATCCACCAATCTTCATCTACTGAGCCTATCTCGATATTCTTTTAAAGCAAAGTATGTCAAGATAATAAGATAAGAGAAGTAAATACACTCTTTAAATCTCTTAAAGTGACACTGTACAAACAAATTTAGCGTTCGTGATTCAGATTGAGCATGAAATTTTAAGCAACTTTATAATTTAATCCTATTCTCAAATGTTAATAATTATCTTGGTATCTTTCTTGGCAAATCAAAAATTATATTTTATATTACGGACAACTTTTTGCGAACAACCTGGGTTGTTCTTGATGATTGTTGGATAAATTAATCCACCCAAAAAAAAAAGTTATGTCAAGAGTACTGAAGCTAATAAATTATCAATTTAATGCCTTATTTTTCAAGTAATGATAGCAACATAACGAGGAACATTGATAATATGAGTCAATTATAAAGTTGCTTAAAATTGAATACTCGTTCAGAATGTATAAATAATTAATTTTTAACAGTCTCCCTTTAAGTATATTTTGAGTTCATGTCCCTTTAAGGAGACATTTCCCAATAATATTTGAAATATCATAAACCTAGGCACCTTTCTTTGTCAAAATTAGTATAACATATGACTAAAGTATATTTAGATTAACTTCTGGATTGTTTTACACACTGAATGAAATATATATTGTAATGGCTGTATTTCGCATTCTTCAGCTTAGAGGGACCTTAAGCTATATGTTATTTACGCATTTTGGAGAATATAATATTTTAACACCTTAATATTTTTTGTTATTCGATCATTAGATTTTAATTATATATATTATTGGATTAAATACATATCTACATAGGCTATTTGGATGCTGATTGTTGGTTGCACATAGATGCCTTATGTCATTGTCTAAGACATGTGCATTGATATTTCTTTTTCTAAGTATATTTAAGGACTGAATGTAATTCAATAGTACATTCAAAATATTTGATAGATTATTTTGTATTTTTTAAAATTCAATACACAATATATTTTAGGAATGTCCCTTTAAGGACCAAACCATTCTGAATGTTTATTTAACATTGTATAAATAAACTAAAGGGGAATGAAAATATATATAGATATGTGATGTCTAACCAAGAGGTAAGATTTTACAAATTACATAATATTAATAACTATAGTGAAATGTCCATTTAAATGACTCCACTAGAACATAAAATCAATTAACATGGCATCCAATAGCTATCTTGTGCAAAATATGAAGTTAACTGACCTACCATTTTTTTATTTTTAAAAATAAATTTAATAAAATTATGTTTTTAGATACCTAAGGAAGATACAAGATCTTCTAAAAGAAATTTTACATTCAACAACACTGTCACTTTAATGTAAGTGAACCACTTCCCCTTCTTAAAAGTGAAAAAAATAAATTTATGTCAAATTATGACTACATATCCGAAAATATTTTAAAAAATTAACATCTAAAAATTACACAATAAAAGCATCAATGGATTTCACTCACCAATTAATTTAAAAAAAGATAGTCGACTTTTATATTCTCTGAATCAGTGGATTTTCTCAAATTAATGCAATACGGGGGGCGCGATCCGATATAGATCGCAGTTTGCAGCGCAAGCGAGGGAACCGGCGTCGCCCGCAGTTTCAGCTCGCAACTCGAGCTATCCCATATATGGCGCCGTCAGATGCTAAAGTGCCGTAAGTCTGACAAACCAGCGATGTCCAGAAATCTGCGCAAGTACAAATTTCTGGCGTCGCCAGTGACTTGCGCCACGTTAGAAACTGCCGGCGCCTATAAAACCTGACTAAAGTCTAAAACACCCGCACTGTCTAACACGCCTCCCTAACATAGCCCGACACGTCTAACCCTCTATCCGCTATCCCCCCTCACTAGCCTAACAATAAAAAAGCTATTAACCCCTAAACCACCGCTCCCGTACCCCGCCGCAGCCTAATAAAGTTATTAACCCCTAAACCGCCGCTCCCGTACCCCGCCGCCAGCTATATTATATCTATAACCCCCTAAAGTGAGCCCCTAACACCGCCGCCATCTATATTAAAATTATTAACCCCTAATGTAAGCCCCTTACACCGCCGCCATCTCTATTAAAATGATTAACCCCTAATTTAATCTACCTACCCCGCCGCCAGCTATATTATCTATATTAACCCTAAGTATATTATAGTTAATATAGTTATTACATTATTTATATTAACTATATTAACCCTAATTATATTAGGGTTAATATAGTTACTATAGTATTTATATTAACTATATTAACTCTATCTAACCCTAACACCCCTAACTAAATTTATATTAAATTAATCTAATTCATATTATAAACTAAAATATTCCTATTTAAATCTAAATACTTTGTAATTGGTATTACTCAAAGTGCCAACAAAACACCTGTATGCCTGGGAGAGGTGAGACCTAGCTCTCACCTAAAAGAACTTAGATAGTGAGGGGAGGGCCCAAGCGCCAACTAACGGAGGCTAGGTGTACTAAAAGATCTAGATAAGATTTGTTACAATCAATATAAAATTTATTGCATTCAAATTAA
Organism: Bombina bombina; assembly: GCF_027579735.1. Taxonomy (NCBI): domain Eukaryota; kingdom Metazoa; phylum Chordata; class Amphibia; order Anura; family Bombinatoridae; genus Bombina; species Bombina bombina. Next base: position 19,762,049 of record NC_069502.1, on the reverse strand, counting down.
AAATTCTTAAAAATCAGAGAATACATATACTCATGGATCCATGGTTAGTAACATGAATAATAATACAATCGACATTAAAACATATTAAAAGCAATAGAGGGTCTATATCAGTAGATATATGCTGGCTTCTATATCAGTAGATATATGCTGGCTTGTGCAGTGTGACCTCTAACTGATGGTCTGTTCCGGTTAGGTCTGGTGGGACCGGGGGTTAAAAATGATATGCGTGATAAGGAATAATAATGAGTGTCTTTAGAAAAAATGTTCACCAAATTTGAGTTAGAAGTTGTCACAAAATAACCCTGGTGCTCCTATTTGGATCAGAGAAGAGACCCAAAAATTGTGTGTGTAAAAAATGAGGTGGACAAAAGCAGTGCGGCAAGAATAAAGGATAAAATTGGATATAAACAAACTAAAAAACTGAAAAACTCTCAGGTGTAAGGTGGGTTAATATAAAACAATATAAAACAATAATATGAATCCCAAAAAAGGCAATTAACAGTCTGTGTGCAAAAACCTATAAAGAAACAGTTGTTGCAGAGGACGATCTGATTCCCCAAAAAAATAAACAATGTTATAGTCTGAGTGCAAAAATGCAATAAAGAAACACTTGATGTGAAAAAGTCTAAGTGCGATATATCCGAATAGAAGCTGGGCTGCTGGCTCCTTAGTGCAGCTTGATGAAAAAAAATGAGACAACGGTCTCGAGTGATAAGAAAAAAACTCCAAAGTGTATGAAAAAAACGTCAATCCAACCTGTGAAAAAAGCAAATAACAGCAATGTGCAGAAAATCAATAGTAATCAGCTAAGATTGAAAATAAACTCACCAGTACTGGTCTACGCGTTTCGGCCTGATATAGGCCTTTCTCAAGACTGGTTTTACATGCTTACTGGTGATCTTTTATAGTGTTTGTGCTAAGGGGACCCGGATGTGGGAAATTACTCAGCACTTCCGGTTTACTGTAAAGTTCCGATATCTAAATGGATTAACTTCTTAAATGTAGAGTGAATTTACACCTTACATTATGAACCTATCTTACTATATTAGATACTGTGTTGATCCATTTAGTGGATGATATACGTCCACTATGTACCGCTTAGCCTCCGTTCTGGCAGTGACGTCACTTCCGGTTGGCGTAAGACTGCCTTAGTATGCAGTTTGTTCTTTCGTTTATACCAATCAGCAGGGGTATCTCGTTTGTGCTCCCCACATTTTGTGGTCATTATAATTTGTGAAATTTGGAGTATTTATATAAATAAATATTCAATGTGATCTGGTTCCGCTTATCCTATTGGTCATGACGTCACTCATAGCCCTTCCATTACATGTGTTCTTGACAGAAAATATTTGTCATATAATAGACAGGGATTTTGTCCTTAGCCAGTTTCTAATAGTTACAGAGAGGGAATTAGTCCTTCATTATAGATCAACTTAAGGGAAAAGATTTATTGTAAGAATCACTATATGACAACGGTCTCGAGTGATAAGAAAAAAACTCCAAAGTGTATGAAAAAAACGTCAATCCAACCTGTGAAAAAAGCAAATAACAGCAATGTGCAGAAAATCAATAGTAATCAGCTAAGATTGAAAATAAACTCACCAGTACTGGTCTACGCGTTTCAGCCTGATATAGGCCTTTCTCAAGACTGGTTTTACATGCTTACTGGTGATCTTTTATAGTGTTTGTGCTAAGGGGACCCGGATGTGGGAAATTACTCAGCACTTTCGGTTTACTGTAAAGTTCCGATATCTAAATGGATTAACTTCTTAAATGTAGAGTGAATTTACACCTTACATTATGAACCTATCTTACTATATTAGATACTGTGTTGATCCATTTAGTGGATGATATACGTCCACTATGTACCGCTTAGCCTCCGTTCTGGCAGTGACGTCACTTCCGGTTGGCGTAAGACTGCCTTAGTATGCAGTTTGTTCTTTCGTTTATACCAATCAGCAGGGGTATCTCGTTTGTGCTCCCCACATTTTGTGGTCATTATAATTTGTGAAATTTGGAGTATTTATATAAATAAATATTCAATGTGATCTGGTTCCGCTTATCCTATTGGTCATGACGTCACTCATAGCCCTTCCATTACATGTGTTCTTGACAGAAAATATTTGTCATATAATAGACAGGGATTTTGTCCTTAGCCAGTTTCTAATAGTAACAGAGAGGGAATTAGTCCTTCATTATAGATCAACTTAAGGGAAAAGATTTATTGTAAGAATCACTATATGACATTAAGGTGTGTATTAATCCCAATAGCCCCATATCTCTATGGACCTATATGCTATGGTAAGTGTTGGAGATATATCGTTAGTGATGGTTATCAGGGTGGGTGTATGTGTATCCCTATAATATTGTTGTTTTAGGGATAGATTTAGGAGAAGACAGAGATTAGTGACTTTTACATGAAAAGATATGTAACATTAGAGGATAATTTTACTCGATGTCCTAAGTTTGATAGATATGCTCGATATCCTAAATTTAATAATTATTAATTATTATAATAAATATAATTGATGTTGCTATGACTCTGGAGAATGCCCAATTCGACCATCTCAATGTCTAATTACAATAGTTAAGGGGTTTCTTAATCTACCCTTGCAAAATCGGTCCTCAGTGTATATGAGACATGAATAAAGTATCTATACTAACAGTTGTAAAGATCCAAGACCATATAGCCACTAACGGTCAGCCAATAATTCTGGGGACTAGTGGTCATGTTAATGGTCACGCTGGTTGCATTACTCGCCTCACTGTCGGATAGCATAAGGAAAAAATATAAAATTAAACATAAAAATAAAAATAAAATTTTGATGTTTTTGAGCCTGTATATTTCTAAAATTATAGACATAGTTGACATGTTAGGGACAAAATAGATGAGAGGTACAATTGTTGTCGAAGGAGAGGACTTTTTGTTATAATATATGTGAGTCCATGCAATTGAAACTCGATTTGGGTGATCAGTTCAACGCTATAACATATCAGAGCCGGGATACTGAGATTTCTAGGGTTCGGCAGGAGTGCATCATCCTTTTAATCCATTTCCGATGGTTGTACTCATCAGGTGGTTCAGTCCTTAGATATAGTGAGTCTGAAAGGATAACATTGGACTTATTTCTTGACAGTAAAAAATGTTTGGAGATTTTTGAAGTATTCCAGGAGAGTCAAATATATATATGTGTGTGTGCATACACATCAAATGGATTCTGGGTCCTTCTTCTGTCTTAAAGCTATTCTTTATGGGCGACCGCTGATATTGAGTAGATGGGAGAGATCCTCCTTGTTGTTTAGTCCTTTTGGAAAAAGGCAGTCGAGGTTGAAGATCCATTTTGATTCCATGATGCGGATTTTACTTGTATAGTCTCCACCTCTCCAGCTTCTTGTGACTTTTTTTATGCCCATAAATGATAGGTCTTCTATATTTCCTTGATGTTTGGTTGAGAAATGGCGATACAGTGCTGTATCCATGTTTAGTTTTCCAATGAGAAGTAAATGCTCCCGGATCCTGTCCCTTAGAGGCCGGGAGGTCTGTCCCACATACTGCAGTCCACAAGTGCACTGCAGCAGGTAAATTACTCCGCTGTCCCGGCATCTAATCAGGTTATGGATTTTATATTTCTCTTTCGTGTGGTGGCAACTGAAAGTTGTAGATTTGATACCATGCTTGCACGCTTTGCACGATGGGCAAGGGAAAAAGCCATTTATCTCTTTTCCAAAAACATCCTTGACACCTGATACCTTCTTTCTCTGTAAGCTGGGAGCTAGTTTACTTTTCAGGTTCTTCGTCTTCCTATAGATGAATCTTGGTTTAGGAGGAATAATCTCACCAATAATATCATCGTCCCTTAGAAGTGGCCAATGTTTTTGGATTATCCTTTCAACGATTTTCTTATTTCCACTGTATTCGGTAATCATATTAATGTTGAGTGTTTTGTCTTCTAGTGGTTTTTCCTTTCTTTTGTATATCATCAACTCAGTTCTTTCGATGTTGCTGATTTCCTGCATTTTATGTTCCAATTCGGTCTTGTCGTATCCTCGGTCTATGAATTTGTTCTTGATTAATTCTGCCTGTTGTTCCCATTTCTCTTGGGTTGAGCAATTTTTCTTTATTCTCAATAGTTGTCCTGTCGGGATGTTATCTTTCCAGGACTTGTGATGGCAGCTCATTTTGTGGATGAAATTGTTGCTATCCACTTTCTTAAAGAATGTAGAAGTTTCTATTTTGTTCTCGACAATTTCGATCTTAAGATCCAGAAAGGTCAACTCACTCCTGCTCCAGATGTATGTGAATTTCAGGTTCTCAGTGCTTCTATTCATCACTTCAAAGGTGTATTTTAAGTCTTCTTCTGTCCCCTTCCATATGATAATGATGTCATCTATGTATCGGCGATAGAGGACCAGGTCCGCACTCGCTGGGCATGATTCCCAGAAGATATGTTCCCACTTTCCCATATATAGGTTCGCGTAACTCGGTGCGAACCTGGTCCCCATCGCCGTACCGCATATTTGTCGGTAATAATTTCCTTCATTACAGAAGTAGTTATGGCTCAGAATATATCGAATCCCCTCCAGAATGAATTCCTTTTGTTCTTCTCGAAGATTCTCATCCTTCTCCAAGAAGAATTCAACCGCCTTTACACCCTCTTCATGAGGTATGCACGTGTACAGGGATGTGACGTCACAGGTGGCAAGGATGTATCCGTCCTCCCAGGTTATTCCTTCTAGGAGGTTAAGTACCTGTGTCGAATCTTTCAGGTAGGAGGGTAGCTGCCTCACATATGTTTGGAGATTCAAATCAATATACTCAGATAGATTTGAGCTCAGGGATCCAATGCCGGAAATGATTGGTCTCCCTGGTGGTTTCTCCAACGATTTGTGAATCTTCGGTAGATGGTAAATGATGGGGGTTATAGGATGAGTGATGTTGATATATCCATATTCTTTACTGTTAAGAATTCCTTGTTCTTTGGCTTGGTCCAAGATTCTTGATAACTCCTTTTTATAAGTAATTTCCGGATTCCCTGGGAGTCTCATGTAGGTATTCTTATCGCCTAGGATACGTGCGTTTTCCAGGTCATAGTTGGCTTTATCCATGATGACAATCCCCCCTCCCTTGTCGGCAGGTTTAATCGTCAGGTTATGATTGTTTTCCAAATCTCTGATGGTTCTCATCTGTTTGTTGGAGAGGTTCTGTCTCTTAATCTTCAGTTGGTTGGACTGTATCTCTCTGATCTCCTTGCAAACTATTGTCTCAAATGACTCTATAGCTATGCCTTTACTATTAGTGGGGTAAAAAGTTGACCTTGGTTTCAGATCTGTGTGTTTATAGCCATCATTAGGCTCAGGTGGCTTATAGCTGGCTCTTTCTAGGGCTGATTTTGCAAAGAATCTTTTCAGAGTCAATTTCCTTACGAGCTCTTTAACGTTAACGAACGTCTGGAATTTATTTAGACTTCTTGTAGGGGCAAAGGAGAGGCCGTACTTCAGGACCGAAGTCTCTTCTTTAGAGAGGACATGGGAGCTCAGATTGAAGATACCTGCAGATTCCTTCTCTATTTCTAGATCGGGATCTGTGGTCTTTATTTTGTTGACTTTTGCTCCTCCTCTTTTTCCCCGATGAGTTCTTTTCTTCATGTTGTTATCCTTTCTGTTCTTCCTTCTCTCTGGGGTTTTGGTGGTCTCCCTTTCTCCCTGTCGTGTATGCGGTCCGACTCTAAAAAAGAAGGTGATTCAATTTCAAAGTCGTTCATAGTGGTTTGTGGTTCTTTTCTTGATTCCATCTGTCTAGCGCCTTGTTGTATCCGCCACTTGTCAGATCCCTGTCCATTCCTCTCGTCCCTTCTTGGGGGGGTACGGTCTTCTCTCTTTCGTTGTGTTCTGAAGTCTTCTCCTGGGGTTTGAAACATATCATTTCTCCTTATCTGTTTGTCGTGGTAAGGGAAATCCCTAACATCTTCATATCTCGGCTCGTACCTGTTATAGCGGTGCTGATGCGTTCGTTCCTCAGCATGGTGTCTCTGTTGGTTTTCTCTCCTCTCATAATCTCCTCTTTGTTCATTTCTAAAGTCACTCCTATTATATGGGGTTCTATTATGGTAATTCTCCCATCTGTCTTCCCTATTTTCTCTTCTCCAATATGGTAAGTATGTCCCTTTCGAATCCATAGTTCTATCGTCAGTCCTATAGTTATCATAGTGTCCATATCTCCTATTCATATAATGGATTCCATTGTGTCCGTATGGTGCTCGTGCATAATAATTCGGTCGACAATTATTTCTCTGTGGGGCTCTATAATGGTTAGGCTTCTGTGTGGTGTGGTAGTCATGTCTATATGCATTATCCCTATGTTCATAGGGCAATCCTAAATTATGATGTATTTTTTGGGGATTGGGCCTCGTGTACTGAGCTTTGTCTGATGAAATAGTCCCATCTCCTTCTAGATTTAATCCCTCATTGGCCCTCGTTTCAACATTTTCAAGTCTTTCTGCTGTTGTCTCTTTATTCTCTATTTCTCTCAAAAGTTTCTTAGTTTTCTTTTGAGTTATCTCGTCCCTTACTTTCTTGATCTTCTTAATTAAATTATCTTTTCTCTCTAATATGTCCTTTGACTCTTGTCCTGTGTGTTCTAGATTTACTAGGATCTCTTCATTTTCTTTGATTCTAGAATCCACACTGAGTGCTAGAGATTCTCTATACTCAATGATTAATTTAATAAGTTGTTTTGATGTGTTAATTAGAACCCTTTTCCATCTGTCTGAGATGGAATCGGATAGAGGGAAGGCACATTCTTTATGTGTTATGAGGCCTTTCGGGATGATGTCTAATTCAAGACATTTTTTCAGGAAGGCAATCTCAGCCTTATATTTCACCTCAGAGGTGAGTAGTTTCTCCAGATCTCTAAAAATGAACTGTATATCTACAGTATCATCTTCTACTATTTCAGTATTAGTAGGTGTAGTTCGTTTAATAATGTCTATCAATATATCCTGCCGTAATGAAGCAAGAGACTCCATATTACCGGTTAGATGTATAGAGGATGAAAAAGATATACTTGTAGGCTGGCTGCTAGAGAAATGCTAGGTGAATATTGTAGATACTATGTAATTGGTATTACTCAAAGCGCCAACAAAACACCTGTATGCCTGGGAGAGGTGAGACCTAGCTCTCACCTAAAAGAACTTAGATAGTGAGGGGAGGGCCCAAGCGCCAACTAACGGAGGCTAGGTGTACTAAAAGATCTAGATAAGATTTGTTACAATCAATATAAAATTTATTGCATTCAAATTAAAAATTCTTAAAAATCAGAGAATACATATACTCATGGATCCATGGTTAGTAACATGAATAATAATACAATCGACATTAAAACATATTAAAAGCAATAGAGGGTCTATATCAGTAGATATATGCTGGCTTCTATATCAGTAGATATATGCTGGCTTGTGCAGTGTGACCTCTAACTGATGGTCTGTTCCGGTTAGGTCTGGTGGGACCGGGGGTTAAAAATGATATGCGTGATAAGGAATAATAATGAGTGTCTTTAGAAAAAATGTTCACCAAATTTGAGTTAGAAGTTGTCACAAAATAACCCTGGTGCTCCTATTTGGATCAGAGAAGAGACCCAAAAAATGTGTGTGTAAAAAATGAGGTGGACAAAAGCAGTGCGGCAAGAATAAAGGATAAAATTGGATATAAACAAACTAAAAAACTGAAAAACTCTCAGTTTATGGGCATAAAAAAAGTCACAAGAAGCTGGAGAGGTGGAGACTATACAAGTAAAATCCGCATCATGGAATCAAAATGGATCTTCAACCTCGACTGCCTTTTTCCAAAAGGACTAAACAACAAGGAGGATCTCTCCCATCTACTCAATATCAGCGGTCGCCCATAAAGAATAGCTTTAAGACAGAAGAAGGACCCAGAATCCATTTGATGTGTATGCACACACACATATATATATTTGACTCTCCTGGAATACTTCAAAAATCTCCAAACATTTTTTACTGTCAAGAAATAAGTCCAATGTTATCCTTTCAGACTCACTATATCTAAGGACTGAACCACCTGATGAGTACAACCATCGGAAATGGATTAAAAGGATGATGCACTCCTGCCGAACCCTAGAAATCTCAGTATCCCGGCTCTGATATGTTATAGCGTTGAACTGATCACCCAAATCGAGTTTCAATTGCATGGACTCACATATATTATAACAAAAAGTCCTCTCCTTCGACAACAATTGTACCTCTCATCTATTTTGTCCCTAACATGTCAACTATGTCTATAATTTTAGAAATATACAGGCTCAAAAACATCAAAATTTTATTTTTATTTTTATGTTTAATTTTATATTTTTTCCTTATGCTATCCGACAGTGAGGCGAGTAATGCAACCAGCGTGACCATTAACATGACCACTAGTCCCCAGAATTATTGGCTGACCGTTAGTGGCTATATGGTCTTGGATCTTTACAACTGTTAGTATAGATACTTTATTCATGTCTCATATACACTGAGGACCGATTTTGCAAGGGTAGATTAAGAAACCCCTTAACTATTGTAATTAGACATTGAGATGGTCGAATTGGGCGTTCTCCAGAGTCATAGCAACATCAATTATATTTATTATAATAATTAATAATTATTAAATTTAGGATATCGAGCATATCGAGCATATCTATCAAACTTAGGACATCGAGTAAAATTATCCTCTAATGTTACATATCTTTTCATGTAAAAGTCACTAATCTCTGTCTTCTCCTAAATCTATCCCTAAAACAACAATATTATAGGGATACACATACACCCACCCTGATAACCATCACTAACGATATATCTCCAACACTTACCATAGCATATAGGTCCATAGAGATATGGGGCTATTGGGATTAATACACACCTTAATGTCATATAGTGATTCTTACAATAAATCTTTTCCCTTAAGTTGATCTATAATGAAGGACTAATTCCCTCTCTGTTACTATTAGAAACTGGCTAAGGACAAAATCCCTGTCTATTATATGACAAATATTTTCTGTCAAGAACACATGTAATGGAAGGGCTATGAGTGACGTCATGACCAATAGGATAAGCGGAACCAGATCACATTGAATATTTATTTATATAAATACTCCAAATTTCACAAATTATAATGACCACAAAATGTGGGGAGCACAAACGAGATACCCCTGCTGATTGGTATAAACGAAAGAACAAACTGCATACTAAGGCAGTCTTACGCCAACCGGAAGTGACGTCACTGCCAGAACGGAGGCTAAGCGGTACATAGTGGACGTATATTATCCACTAAATGGATCAACACAGTATCTAATATAGTAAGATAGGTTCATAATGTAAGGTGTAAATTCACTCTACATTTAAGAAGTTAATCCATTTAGATATCGGAACTTTACAGTAAACCGGAAGTGCTGAGTAATTTCCCACATCCGGGTCCCCTTAGCACAAACACTATAAAAGATCACCAGTAAGCATGTAAAACCAGTCTTGAGAAAGGCCTATATCAGGCCGAAACGCGTAGACCAGTACTGGTGAGTTTATTTTCAATCTTAGCTGATTATTATTGATTTTCTGCACATTGCTGTTATTTGCTTTTTTCACAGGTTGGATTGACGTTTTTTTCATACACTTTGGAGTTTTTTTCTTATCACTCGAGACCGTTGTCTCATTTTTTTTCATCAAGCTGCACTAAGGAGCCAGCAGCCCAGCTTCTATTCGGATATATCGCACTTAGACTTTTTCACATCAAGTGTTTCTTTATTGCATTTTTGCACTCAGACTATAACATTGTTTATTTTTTTGGGGAATCAGATCGTCCTCTGCAACAACTGTTTCTTTATAGGTTTTTGCACACAGACTGTTAATTGCCTTTTTTGGGATTCATATTATTGTTTTATATTGTTTTATATTAACCCACCTTACACCTGAGAGTTTTTCAGTTTTTTAGTTTGTTTATATCCAATTTTATCCTTTATTCTTGCCGCACTGCTTTTGTCCACCTCATTTTTTACACACACATTTTTTGGGTCTCTTCTCTGATCCAAATAGGAGCACCAGGGTTATTTTGTGACAACTTCTAACTCAAATTTGGTGAACATTTTTTCTAAAGACACTCATTATTATTCCTTATCACGCATATCATTTTTAACCCCCGGTCCCACCAGACCTAACCGGAACAGACCATCAGTTAGAGGTCACACTGCACAAGCCAGCATATATCTACTGATATAGAAGCCAGCATATATCTACTGATATAGACCCTCTATTGCTTTTAATATGTTTTAATGTCGATTGTATTATTATTCATGTTACTAACCATGGATCCATGAGTATATGTATTCTCTGATTTTTAAGAATTTTTAATTTGAATGCAATAAATTTTATATTGATTGTAACAAATCTTATCTAGATCTTTTAGTACACCTAGCCTCCGTTAGTTGGCGCTTGGGCCCTCCCCTCAATATCTAAATCTAAATACTTACCTATAAAATAAACCCTAAGATAGCTACAATATAATTAATAATTGCATTGTAGCTATGTTAGGGTTAATATTTATTTTACAGGTAAATTGTTAATTATTTTAACTAGGTATAATAGATATTAAATAGTTATTAACTATTTAATATCTACCTAGTTAAAATAATTACCCAATTACCTGTAAAATAAATCCTAACCTAAGTTATAAATACACCTACGCTATCAATAAATTTAATAAACTACAAACATCTATCTAAAAATACAATTAAATTAACTAAACTAAATTACAAAAAAAAACAAACACTAAATTACAAAAAATAAAAAAAAGATTACAAGATTTTTAAGCTAATTACACCTATTCTAAGCCCCCTAATAAAATAATAAACCCCCAAAATAAAAAAAATTCCCTGCCCTATTCTAAATTAAACAAATTTCAAAGCTCTTTACCTTACCAGCCCTTAAAAGGGCCTTTTGTGGGGCATGCCCCAAAGAATTCAGCTCTTTTGCATACAACAAATACAATCCCCCCCCCCATTACAACCCACCACCCACATACCCCTATTCTAAAACCACCCAAACCCCCCTTAAAAAAGCCTAACACTACCCCCCTGAAGATCTCCCTACCTTGTCTTCACCACACCGGGCTGATCGGAACAGCCAATAGAATGCGAGCTCAATCTGATTGGCTGATTGGATCAGCCAATCGGATTGAACTTGAATCTGATTGGCTGATTCAATCAGCCAATCAGATTTTTCTAACTTAATTCCGATTGGCTGATAGAATCCTATCAGCCAATTGGAATTTGGCGGACGCCATCTTGGATGACGTCATTTAAAGGTACCTCATTCGTAGTACAGCAGTCGGCCGGGATGGATGCTCCGCGGCGGCGGAGCGAAGAAAGAAGATTGAAGATGCCGCCGGAAGAATGAAGACTTTGCTGCCGCTTGGAGGAAGACGTCGCCGGAGGAAGAATTCTTCTTTGCCGCTTGGAGGAAGACATCGCCGGAGGAAGAATTCTTCTTTGCCGCTTGGAGGAAGACATCGCCCGGATCGGATCAGGAGTTCGGCCCGGTGTGGTGAAGACAAGGTAGGGAGATCTTCAGGGGGGTAGTGTTAGGCTTTTTTAAGGGGGGTTTGGGTGGTTTTAGAATAGGGGTATGTGGGTGGTGGGTTGTAATGGGGGGGGGGGGATTGTATTTGTTGTATGCAAAAGAGCTGAATTCTTTGGGGCATGCCCCACAAAAGGCCCTTTTAAGGGCTGGTAAGGTAAAGAGCTTTGAAATTTGTTTAATTTAGAATAGGGCAGGGAATTTTTTTTATTTTGGGGGTTTATTATTTTATTAGGGGGCTTAGAATAGGTGTAATTAGCTTAAAAATCTTGTAATCTTTTTTTTATTTTTTGTAATTTAGTGTTTGTTTTTTTTCTAATTTAGTTTAGTTAATTTAATTGTATTTTTAGATAGATGTTTGTAGTTTATTAAATTTATTGATAGTGTAGGTGTATTTATAACTTAGGTTAGGATTTATTTTACAGGTAATTGGGTAATTATTTTAACTAGGTAGATATTAAATAGTTAATAACTATTTAATAGCTATTATACCTAGTTAAAATAATTAACAATTTACCTGTAAAATAAATATTAACCCTAACATAGCTACAATGAAATTATGAATTATATTGTAGCTATCTTAGGGTTTATTTTATAGGTAAGTATTTAGATTTAAATAGGAATATTTTAGTTTATAAATGAATTAGATTAATTTAATATAAATTTAGTTAGGGTTAGATAGAGTTAATATAGTTAATATAAATACTATAGTAACTATATTAACTATATTAACCCTAATATAATTAGGGTTAATATAGTTAATATATATAATGTAATACCTATATTAACTATAATATACTTAGGGTTAATATAGATAATATAGCTGGCGGCGGGGTAGGTAGATTAAATTAGGGGTTAATCATTTTAATAGAGATGGCGGCGGTGTAAGGGGCTTACATTAGGGGTTAATAATATTAATATAGCTGGCGGCGGTATAGGGGGATTAGATTAGGGGTTAATAATTTTTATATAGGTGGCGGCGGTGTAAGGGGTCAGATTAGGGGATAGATAAGGTAGATGGCGGCGGTTTTAGGGGCTCACAGTAGAGGGTTAGTTTATGTAGATGGCGGCGGGGTCCGGGAGCGGCGGTTTAGGGGTTAATAACTTTATTAGGGATTTCGGGGGGGGGGGGGGGGGGATCGCGGTTGACAGGTAGATAGACATTGCGCATGCGTTAGGTGTTAGGTTTTATTTAGCAGATCGCGGTTGACAGGGAGATAGACACTGCGCATGCGTTAGGTGTTAGGTTTATTTTAGAAGATCGCGGTTGACAGGGAAATAGACATTGCGCATGCGTTAGGTGTTAGGTTTATTTTCTAGTTAGTTTAGGGAGTTACGGGGCTCCAATAGTCAGCGTAAGGCTTCTTACGGCTGCTTTTTGTGGCGAGGTGAAAATGGAGTAAGTTTTCTCCATTTTCGCCACGTAAGTCCTTACGCTGCATATTGGATACCAAACTGCGCTGGTTTGGTATACCTGCCTATAGCCCAAAAAACTACGGGCGACGGCAGAAATATACGCGCGTAACTTCTAGGTTACGCCGTATATAGGATACCAAATCAGCGTAAATATTGGCGTCGCCGGCTTTTGCGGGCAACGATTTATATCGGATCGACCCCATGATGCCTAATTTGATCTTATGCATGTGCTTGTCAAATAGACAACTACCAGTCACGGGAGTCAAATTGTTTTTATTGACAGATTATATGGATATTTATTATAATCTGTTCAAAAGAGGGTATTTAATAATAAAATGTTGATTATTACCATTTTTTTTTTTTTTAATATTTTTCTTTTAACAAAAATAAAATAATATCCTGGAAGTCATCAGATGAAAATCTGTAAAATTAAAAAATTTAACAAAATTAATACACACGTTGTAAAATATTCATAAAATACATTTACAATCATCTTGTGTCTATGCTCTAACTTTGTGCAAGATTTTATCAAGATAATTATGAATTTAAATTTTATTTTACAACAAAAAACCCCCCATTATATTGTGTAATCCAAATTACATTTAAATATCAGCATTTCTAATTATACATAATGTATATCACATTTAAATAATAAAAAATATATATGTATGCTGAACATAAATGTAATATTTCATGTCCATTCAAATACCTCTATATCAACTATAATATGTATTCCTTTGTCTGATTGTGATACATAAATATCGAATTATGAACAAAGTATGGGTAATGTATGTAAGCTACAAATATTCTAACGGCTAGATTTGGAGTTTGGCGGTAGATGGGGTGCTAACGCTACGCGTGGTTTATGTCTAATGCACGGCATTGTTTAACGCTGGTATTTAGAGTTAAAAAAACACCTTCTAACGATACTCCTAACGCATGTATTTCACACGCGGAATCCTGCCCGCGTTAGACAGTCTCCCATAGAGATAAATGGAAATGCAAACAAACACGCTTTTTTCATCTAACACTCGATCTCGCAAAAAATACGCACAGCTCGGTCATATGACGCATACCACATCATGCACAACAATAACACGCCGCAAATGTCACAACAACAATCACTAAACAAAGCACAGAAGCATTACACATTCACAAGCGTGGGGAATTTTATTTAAATAAAATACAGGGAATACGCATATACTTTAAGATGCGGAAATACGGAAAATAACAACAAGGAAAAAAAAATTAACATACACTAGCAAAATACTCGCATTCAATATTAATATATATTAGGACAAACAAACATATACAACACTTCACTAATACCACACCATCGCAAATTCACATTTAAACATAATACTATTGGACAATGTTATAGAAAACGAACACTATGACATCATCGCATTCTACTCATTCCACAAATACTAACTCCAAATGAGCATGCGCAAATTCACACACCTAATACACATTGCACAAATAATAACTAAGAATAAAGCACACCTGAACACAATTTACAACGCAAACCGGTACATCATTAAACATTTACACAGGGTATATAAGCACCACACAACATGCCTTCTTTGACTGTGTTGCTGGTGGGTCTTTAGAGATTGGAGTTTTAAGATTAGAGATTTTGTGCATTATTGTGAGTGAGTTAGTGTTAGTGTGAGAGAGTCAGTTGTTATTGTTATTGTGAGTGAGTTAGTGGGAGTGGGAGTTAGTGGGAGCGTGAGTGAGTTAGTGGGAGTTAGTGAGAGTTAGTGGTAGTGTGAGAGAGTCAGTTAGTGGGAGCGTGAGTTAGTGGTAGTGTGAGTTATTGAGAGTTAGTGGTAGTGGGAGTTAGTGAGAATTAGTAGTAGTGTGAGTTAGTGAGAATTAGTAGTAGTGTGAGTTAGCGAGCGAGTGATTTTTCTGTACACTTAACACATTTACACGCAAACACATTCAATACATACATACACTTATCAATAACACTACATACACTCCATACCCCATACCCTCTCATACTACACTCCATACCCCATTCCCTGTAGTCCCATTCCCTTTCATCCCATTTACTCTTATCCCATACCCCATCCCCATCCCATCACCATCCCCTATTTACATTTAGTTTACATATCCTCCTTTTAGTCTTCTTCTTCATTTTGTTCATTTAAATACTCCTTACCCTCTTTTATTTATATCCCTTTCACACTTTCAGCACTTATTTTGGTCTTTTTAGTTCTTTATTTTGACCCTCTTTCATTTGATCACACTCACTTTTTGTTTACTTAGTTGGGGTTTAGTTTAGGGAAGAGATGGAGGGCAGGCAGGGGAGAGGTAGAGGGGGGAGGCGAGGGAGGGGGAGAGGAACAGGACAGGAAGGGGGGCAGGAAGCGGGGGTGGAAGAGGTGGGTGGACCCAGCCACTTGGTTCAAGATGAACAAGTGGCTGGGCCCAGTGGCGGACAGAGTAGGGCTTCACAGTCCGGGAAACAGAGGGCATCGTCACAGGGGAAGGCCAAGGCGACTAGGGAGGCGAGGTTTTCGATGGAGGAGAAGGAGGCCTTCGTAGAAGCCTATATGGCCAGGTATAGGAGGTTGCAGCATCAGAAGACCACCCCGACTGAGAAGAGAAAGCTCTGGCAGGAGATAAGGAATGCAGTCAATGCAGTGGGTGGCCGGAACAGAGATATGGACTCTATTAAACATCGATACCGGGACTGCAAGATGGATCTTAAGAAAAAGTTAAGCCGGGAGGCCCGACATGCCGCAGGAACCGGTGGCGGCCCTGCACTGGAAATCGATTACTGCCGATGGGAGGTAATGTTGCGTCCCAGCATCTCCGAGGTGGATATAGTCGGTATCGGAGGAATTGATACCGGGAACCTGCCATTCTCATCTGACGGTAAGCTCATTTAAGAATAAATTAACATACGAATGTATTTCAAGGGACACTATACGCAAACCTTTACTTTCATGATTAAGGTAGAGAATACAATTTTAAACAACATTCCAATTTACTTATATTACCTAATTTGAATCATTCTTTAGATATACTTTAATGAAGAAATAGCCATGCACACGGTGAACCAATCACAGGAGGCAGCTATATTCAGCTACCAGTCAGCAGCTTCTAAGCATATCTAGATATTCTTTTCAGCAAAGAATATCCAGAGAATGAAGCTAATTAGATAAGAAAAGTACATTATAAAGTTGATTATAATAGTATGCTTCGAAATCATGAAAGATAAAACATTGGGTTTCATGTCCCTTTAAGGATCAGATTAATGCTATTACGTTGTTTACACGCATTCACAATTACTTTGCGGTTACATCAGTATCTAGGCTATAGGCTAGGTGTGCATTTAAACAGACTGAAAACAAATGCTAAAACATTCAGATTGACCAGAGATATCACAAACACGGTTTAGAAAATGCGGAAATCAAATTGATTGTTAGATTTCAAAGTGGATTAATGAGGCTGCATTTGTAATTGTATCGTAAGCTAAGTAATTTAAAGCTTTATTTGGAAATATGCTAATATATACATTTCTTTCTTTTTCAAATATACAGAGTCTGGGGAGGAGGCAGCACAGCAAATACAGGCTCCTCCTTTTCCCCGGGATGAGAGTGGTGGGGATGAATCTCCACCTCGGAGGGAAGAGGCACCCCTTGACGAAGAGGGCCCCCTTGACGAAGAGGCCCCGGAAGCAGAGGAAGAGGCCGCGGAACCAGAGGCCCCTCAAGGACCAGCAGGCCGCCATGCACCAGCAGGCCACCGTGCACGGGCACCCCGCTGTGCACAACAAGAGGAAATAGTGGAGGTGCGGGTTCTACTAGACTACATTGACCAGATGCGTAACTCCCGGATACAAAATATAGAAGGCAGAACTAGAATTATTGAAGGACAAAACAAACTCATTGAAGGCCAAACCCAAATCATACACCTCCTTACTTGAATAGAAGAAGGCCAAAACAGAACCTTTAGACTCCAACAAGAGATGTTTAATTTCTTCCGGGAGGCGCATGATGGTCTGCCTCCTGCTGGTCTGCCTCCTGCTCCTGGGCCTCCTGCTCCTGGGCCGCCATCTGCTGGGCCTCCTGCTCCTGGGCCGCCATCTGCTGGGCCTCCTGGGCCGCCATCTGCTGGGCCTCCTGCTCCTGGCCCGCCATCTGCTGGGCCTCCTGCTGCTGGGCCTCCTGCTGCTGGGCCTCCTGCTGCCGGGCCATCTTCTCCTGCCGGGCCATCTTCTCCTGCCGGGCCATCTTCTCCTGCCGGCCCATCTTCTCCTGCCGGCCCATCTCCTCCTGCCGGCCCATCTCCTCCTCCTCACCTTGGTCGTCCCAGTACTCTTCCTTCCACTGTTCCCACAACATCTCCAATGAGAACTCGTCGGAGTCGGCAGTTGACCCTCCCAGAGCCTCAGCCCCGTGGGAAGAGGGGAAGGAAGAGGAAGTAAGTATTTGTTTTCATGTTTAATTTTTTTTTATTTAATGTGTAATGGATAGGTATGTGATGATGTGGTTTTCATACACTTGTGGACCACACTCTTTATATAATCTACTTCTATGGGACCGGGTCCATGGAGGCAGATTGTTTGCAGAGTGTGGGTTATAAGTGTGTGAAAACCACATCATCACATACCTATCCTTGTTCATTATATTGATTGGTTTCTGTGATGTGATGTCCAAACTGTTTCCCGAATCGCAAAAGATATTACCATTACAATTATCCATGATGGCATATTACTGTTTGAATGCCAATAACACAGCTTAAAGGGACAGTCAGAATTATTGATTACAAAGAAAACAATGTATTACGCATTATCAAGTTTGAAACAACAAAACATGGAGAAATACGTGTGACTTATGTGCTTACCCTTGTATCTATGCCTATGAAAAATGACCACTTATTTGTTGTTCTGACATAACAACATTTTACACAATCAATGATCAATACATGGTAAATATGCTGTATGAGCTCAAGGTTTTAGATATACAAATGCTATACAAATGCCCTCTAGTGGTCAAATTGAATAATGATTACATGCACTCTTCAAGCTCTAAGAAATGAGCACACGAACCTCATAGGTTTAGCTAGAAAATTAAAATAAACACAGACAAATGATTAATTGGTGAGAAACCTTTGATATCATTGATATTACAAAATTGACTTTCTTTCATGTAATTAGCAAGAGTCCATGAGCTAGTGACGTATGGGATATACATTCCTACCAGGAGGGGCAAAGTTTCCCAAACCTCAAAATGCCTATAAATACACCCCTCACCACACCCACAATTCAGTTTTACAAACTTTGCCTCCTATGGAGGTGGTTAAGTAAGTTTGTGCTAGATTCTACGTTGATATGCGCTCCGCAGCAGGTTGGAGCCCGGTTTTCCTCTCAGCGTGCAGTGAATGTCAGAGGGATGTGAGGAGAGTATTGCCTATTTTGAATGCAGTGATCTCCTTCTACGGGGTCTATTTCATAGGTTCTCTGTTATCGGTCGTAGAGATTCATCTCTTACCTCCCTTTTCAGATCGACGATATACTCTTATTTATATACCATTACCTCTGCTGATTTTCGTTTCAGTACTGGTTTGGCTTTCTACAAACATGTAGATGAGTGTCCTGGGGTAAGTAAGTCTTATTTTCTGTGACACTCTCAGCTATGGTTGGGCACTTTGTTTATAAAGTTCTAAATATATGTATTCAAACATTTATTTGCCTTGACTCAGAATGTTCAACATTCCTTATTTTCAGACAGTCAGTTTCATATTTGGGATAATGCATTTGATTCATTTTTTCTTACCTTAAAAAATTTGACTTTTTTTCCTGTGGGCTGTTAGGCTCGTGGGGGCTGAAAATGCTTCATTTTATTGCGTCATTCTTGGCGCGGACTTTTTTGGCGCCAAAAATGTTGGCGTTCCGGATGTGGCGTCATTTTTGGCGCCAAAAAGCATTTATGCGCCAAATAATGTGGGCGTCTAATTTGGCGCTAAAAAATATGGGCGTCGCTTTTGTCTCCACATTATTTCAGTCTCAAATTTTCTTTGCTTCTGGTTGCTAGAAGCTTGTTTATTGGCATTTTTTCCCATTCCTGAAACTGTCATTTAAGGAATTTGATCAATTTTGCTTTATATGTTGTTTTTTCTCTTACATATTGCAAGATGTCTCACGTTGCATCTGAGTCAGAAGATACTTCAGGACAATCGCTGTCTACTGCTGGAACTACCAAAGCTAAGTGTATCTGCTGTAAACTTTTGGTAGCTATTCCTCCAGCTGTTGTTTGTATTAATTGTCATGACAAACTTGTTAATGCAGATAATATTTCCTTTAGTAATGTACCATTGCCTGTTGCAGTTCCGTCAACATCTAAGGTTCAGAATGTTCCTGATAACATAAGAGATTTTGTTTCTGAATCCATCAAGAAGGCTATGTCTGTTATTCCTCCTTCTAGTAAACATAAAAAATCTTTTAAAACTTCTCTTTCTACAGATGAATTTTTAAATGAACATCATCATTCTGATTCTGATGACTCTTCTGGTTCAGAGGATTCTGTCTCAGAGGTTGATGCTGATAAATCTTCATATTTATTTAAAATGGAATTTATTCGTTCTTTACTTAAAGAAGTACTAATTGCTTTAGAAATTGAGGATTCTGGTCCTCTTGATACTAATTCTAAACGTTTAGATAAGGTCTTTAAATCTCCTGTGGTTATTCCAGAAGTTTTTCCTGTTCCTAATGCTATTTCTGAAGTAATTTCCAGAGAATGGGATAAATTGGGTAATTCATTTACTCCTTCTAAACGTTTTAAGCAATTATATCCTGTGCCGTCTGACAGATTAGAATTTTGGGACAAAATCCCTAGAGTTGATGGGGCTATTTCTACCCTTGCTAAACGTACTACTATTCCTACGTCAGATGGTACTTCGTTTAAGGATCCTTTAGATAGGAAAATTGAATCCTTTCTAAGAAAAGCTTATCTGTGTTCAGGTAATCTTCTTAGACCTGCTATATCATTGGCTGATGTTGCTGCAGCTTCAACTTTTTGGTTGGAAACTTTAGCGCAACAAGTAACAGATCATGATTCTCATAATATTATTATTCTTCTTCAACATGCTAATAATTTTATCTGTGATGCCATTTTTGATATTATCAGAGTTGATGTCAGATTTATGTCTCTAGCTATTTTAGCTAGAAGAGCTTTATGGCTTAAAACTTGGAATGCTGATATGGCTTCTAAATCAACTCTACTTTCCATTTCTTTCCAGGGTAACAAATTATTTGGTTCTCAGTTGGATTCTATTATCTCAACTGTTACTGGTGGGAAAGGAACTTTTTTACCACAGGATAAAAAATCTAAGGGTAAGAACAGGGCTAATAATCGTTTTCGTTCCTTTCGTTTCAACAAAGAACAAAAGCCTGATCCTTCATCCTCAGGAGCAGTTTCAGTTTGGAAACCATCTCCAGTCTGGAATAAATCCAAGCCTTCTAGAAAGGCAAAGCCAGCTTCTAAGTCCACATGAAGGTGCGGCCCTCATTCCAGCTCAGCTGGTAGGGGGCAGGTTACGTTTTTTCAAAGAAATTTGGATCAATTCTGTTCACAATCTTTGGATTCAGAACATTGTTTCAGAAGGGTACAGAATTGGTTTCAAGATGAGACCTCCTGCAAAGAGATTTTTTCTTTCCCGTGTCCCAGTAAATCCAGTGAAAGCTCAAGCATTTCTGAATTGTGTTTCAGATCTAGAGTTGGCTGGAGTAATTATGCCAGTTCCAGTTCTGGAACAGGGGATGGGGTTTTATTCAAATCTCTTCATTGTACCAAAGAAGGAGAATTCCTTCAGACCAGTTCTGGATCTAAAAATATTGAATCGTTATGTAAGGATACCAACGTTCAAAATGGTAACTGTAAGGACTATCTTGCCCTTTGTTCAGCAAGGGCATTATATGTCCACAATAGATTTACAGGATGCAT
Organism: Bombina bombina; assembly: GCF_027579735.1. Classification (NCBI taxonomy): domain Eukaryota; kingdom Metazoa; phylum Chordata; class Amphibia; order Anura; family Bombinatoridae; genus Bombina; species Bombina bombina. The sequence continues at coordinate 19,741,057 of NC_069502.1, read as the reverse complement.
ATCTGCATATTCCGATTCATCCAGATCATTATCAGTTCCTGAGATTCTCTTTTCTGGACAAGCATTACCAGTTTGTGGCTCTGCCGTTTGGCCTAGCTACAGCTCCAAGAATTTTTACAAAGGTTCTCGGTGCCCTTCTGTCTGTAATCAGAGAACAGGGTATTGTGATATTTCCTTATTTGGACGATATCTTGGTACTTGCTCAGTCTTTACATTTAGCAGAATCTCATACAAATAGACTTGTGTTGTTTCTTCAAGATCATGGTTGGAGGATCAATTCACCAAAAAGTTCATTGATTCCTCAGACAAGGGTAACCTTTCTGGGTTTCCAGATAGATTCAGTGTCCATGACTCTGTCTTTAACAGACAAGAGACGTCTAAAATTGATCTCAGCTTGTCGAAACCTTCAGTCACAATCATTCCCTTCGGTAGCCTTATGCATGGAAATTCTAGGTCTTATGACTGCTGCATCGGACGCGATCCCCTTTGCTCATTTTCACATGCGACCTCTTCAGCTCTGTATGCTGAATCAATGGTGCAAGGATTACACAAAGATATCTCAATTAATATCTTTAAAACCGATTGTACGACACTCTCTAACGTGGTGGACAGATCACCATCGTTTAATTCAGGGGGCTTCTTTTGTGCTTCCGACCTGGACTGTAATTTCAACAGATGCAAGTCTCACAGGTTGGGGAGCTGTGTGGGGATCTCTGACGGCACAAGGAGTTTGGGAATCTCAGGAGGTGAGATTACCGATCAATATTTTGGAACTCCGTGCAATTTTCAGAGCTCTTCAGTCTTGGCCTCTTCTGAAGAGAGAATCGTTCATTTGTTTTCAGACAGACAATGTCACAACTGTGGCATACATCAATCATCAAGGAGGGACTCACAGTCCTCTGGCTATGAAAGAAGTATCTCGAATTTTGGTTTGGGCGGAATCCAGCTCCTGTCTAATCTCTGCGGTTCATATCCCAGGTATAGACAATTGGGAAGCGGATTATCTCAGTCGCCAAACGTTGCATCCGGGCGAATGGTCTCTTCACCCAGAGGTATTTCTTCAGATTGTTCAAATGTGGGAGCTTCCAGAAATAGATCTGATGGCGTCTCATCTAAACAAGAAACTTCCCAGGTATTTGTCCAGATCCCGGGATCCTCAGGCGGAAGCAGTGGATGCATTATCACTTCCTTGGAAGTATCATCCTGCCTATATCTTTCCGCCTCTAGTTTTTCTTCCAAGAGTAATCTCCAAGATTCTGAAGGAATGCTCGTTTGTTCTGCTGGTAGCTCTGGCATGGCCTCACAGGTTTTGGTATGCGGATCTTGTCCGGATGGCCTCTTGCCATCCGTGGACTCTTCTGCTAAGACCAGACCTTCTGTCGCAAGGTCCTTTTTTCCATCAGGATCTCAAATCCTTAAATTTAAAGGTATGGAGATTGAACGCTTGATTCTTGGTCAAAGAGGTTTCTCTGACTCTGTGATTAATACTATGTTACAGGGTCGTAAATCTGTATCCAGAGAGATATATTATAGAGTGTGGAAGACTTATATTTCTTGGTGTCTTTCTCATCATTTTTCTTGGCATTCTTTTAGAATTCCGAGAATTTTACAGTTTCTTCAGGATGGTTTAGATAAAGGTTTATCCGCAAGTTCTTTGAAAGGACAAATCTCTGCTCTTTCTGTTCTTTTTCACAGAAAGATTGCTAATCTTCCTTATATTCATTGTTTTGTACAAGCTTTGGTTCGTATAAAACTAGGGTTGCACCGATACCGATACTAGTATCGGTATCGGTACCGATACCAAGTACTTGCATGAGTACTTGTACTCGTGTAAATGCACCGATACTTAAACCGATACCTCCACTTACTACCCACATGCTATCTTGTGGTGTTTTTTTCAAACTGCATGTTCCCATTTCATTTAAAGCTGGAGTGGAGACTAAATAAAAAATTGTTTACTACTGTTCTGCCAATACAAATTGCTCTTATTTGTATTATTGTAGGAGAGATCACTGTACTGCGTTCAGACAAACCCCTGAAGTACTGGACAGTTAATAAACTGAGATTTCCAGCTCTGGCTAAAATGGCCCAAAAATATCTTTCTGCCCCATGCAGTAGTGTGGAAAGTTGAACCTCCTTACTGATAGCAAAAACAGACTTATAGCTGAACATGCAGAGATGCTTCTGTTCTGTTCCTTAAAAAGAACTTGCCACTAACTTTTGAAAAATTATTCTAATTGCTAAATTGCCTTTTATACTGCTAGTTCTCTTCTTGCACAATTATGTTCAAAACATACTGTACTCTGAGGAACATCTTAGCTTATATAATTGCAGGAAGAGTACTCATAGGAAAACTTAAATTAATCCCAATGAACACTCATCCTGCAATTATAGGACTAGATTTAGATTACATTTGATTGGTAAGCTTTACCAATGCTCTGTTCACATTTCCAACTCCATAGCCTTTAATGGAGTAGGATGTGTAATGAGAGCATTGGTAAAGCTTACCAGTCAAATGTAATCTAGCCCATAGTGTTGTTCACCATGATTAAACAGTATTCTGTTCTATTTTTTACTGTATGGCACTTTTAGTTGGTTGCAATTTTATATTTGTTATTTATTGTTGTTGTTAATATATTTTATTGTAATATTTTTATTTCTAAACATGTTCTGTGAACTTTGTGACACATAAAACCTGTTTTACTATTTCATAATGTCTTTTGAGCTACAGTCCTTCATAATTATAAAGAAGAAATCTTAAATAATTAGTCTGTATTGTGCTTGGTAAACTGTCACATGACATAAAAAAAAGTATCGGTAATTGGTATCGGCGAGTATTTGAAAACAAGTATCGGTACTTGTACTCGGTCTTAAAAAAATGGTATCGGTGCAACCCTATATAAAACCTATCATTAAGTCAATTTCTCCTCCTTGGAGTTTGAATTTGGTTCTGGGGGCTCTTCAAGCTCCTCCGTTTGAACCTATGCATTCATTGGACATTAAATTACTTTCTTGGAAAGTTTTGTTCCTTTTGGCGATCTCTTCTGCCAGAAGAGTCTCTGAATTATCTGCTCTTTCTTGTGAGTCTCCTTTTCTGATTTTTCATCAGGATAAGGCGGTGTTGCAAACTTCTTTTGAATTTTTACCTAAAGTTGTGAATTCCAACAACATTAGTAGAGAAATTGTGGTTCCTTCATTATGTCCTAATCCTAAGAATTCTAAGGAGAAATCGTTGCATTCTTTGGATGTTGTTAGAGCTTTGAAATATTATGTTGAAGCTACTAAGTCTTTCCGAAAGACTTCTAGTCTATTTGTTATCTTTTCCGGTTCTAGAAAAGGCCAGAAAGCTTCTGCCATTTCTTTGGCATCTTGGTTGAAATCTTTAATTCATCATGCCTATGTTGAGTCGGGTAAAACTCCGCCTCAAAGGATTACAGCTCATTCTACTAGGTCAGTTTCTACTTCCTGGGCGTTTAGGAATGAAGCTTCAATTGATCAGATTTGCAAAGCAGCAACTTGGTCCTCTTTGCATACATTTACTAAATTCTACCATTTTGATGTATTTTCTTCTTCTGAAGCAGTTTTTGGTAGAAAAGTACTTCAGGCAGCGGTTTCAGTTTGAATCCTCTGTTTATGTTTTTTATTAAACTTTATTTTGGGTGTGGATTATTTTCAGCAGGAATTGGCTGTCTTTATTTTATCCCTCCCTCTCTAGTGACTCTTGCGTGGAAAGATCCACATATTGGGTAATCATTATCCCATACGTCACTAGCTCATGGACTCTTGCTAATTACATGAAAGAAAACATAATTTATGTAAGAACTTACCTGATAAATTAATTTCTTTCATATTAGCAAGAGTCCATGAGGCCCGCCCTTTTTTGTGGTGGTTATGATTTTTTTGTATAAAGCACAATTATTCCAATTCCTTATTTTATATGCTTTCGCACTTTTTTCTTATCACCCCACTTCTTGGCTATTCGTTAAACTGAATTGTGGGTGTGGTGAGGGGTGTATTTATAGGCATTTTGAGGTTTGGGAAACTTTGCCCCTCCTGGTAGGAATGTATATTCCATACGTCACTAGCTCATGGACTCTTGCTAATATGAAAGAAATGAATTTATCAGGTAAGTTCTTACATAAATTATGTTTTTTTAATAATGCAAAACATTATCTGTTTTCTAAACTGTCCCTTTAACAAAATTACATATGCTAACATATAATATTTGCAGATTGTTGGTATATCTACATGTACTTGTTCAAACAATAAATATTGAAAACAGATTTATATTGACGTGTTAAATAAAGTCTATTTTCTTAAAGAGACATTATTGTGTTAATTTCTTTTTCGAAAGACATTTGTTTTAACAATGAATATGGTTTAAAGTCCTTTTAGGAGTGTGGGGGGGGGAATATGCTAACAATAATATATTTGGAGATTAACCAATGTGGAACTCATACATGATACAAAAATCAACATTTGCATTAAAGGGACAGTATACTATATTTTTAACAGAACTGCATGTAATAGACACTACTAGAAACAACAAGATTAACATATACTGATATCAATATTACAAAGCTTTAAACACTTTCTAAGAAAATCGGGTTAGCTCTATTGAAAATATAGATGAACCCCCATTACAACCGTAAAACAAGACAATACCCCATCATTAACATATGAAAAGACCCTTTACACAAACAGGAGAAAGCTGGAGATGGTACTCACATGAAACTTTGAGGCTTGGCGAGGAGTCTGAAAATTACTTACATTTTATTTGAACAGAAGCAAAATGAGACGTGTATTTGGTAAACAATGGACTATATAACTAGAGACCAAAAAAAAAATTTGGGTTTTTAATGTAAGTGTCTAATGAACCTTTAATAAAATATCATATCATATGCTAAAATATCATATCATATGCTAAATATAATATATATATTTAGCATATGATAAAGATAAATGCATATTGATTACTTTATTCTAACACAATAGCGCATATTTATGAATTAGATATCTTTAACATTAAACACAACAGTCATTTTTCATAAAAAGGAACATATTGTTGACAAACATATTAAACAACATGGACTATAGACATTTGCACTTGCCTCGAAATATCTTATGCATGAAAACATTTTGCTTTCGTTCGTTTATTCAACCAGACATCCAGCAAAAGAGAATGTGGTGGTCTTTATCAGCTATGGGTCAACAATGTAACATGATGCAAACAATCCATATTCGCCATGTTTTTAAACCTGTCTTCTCATTCACAAACGTGTTTAACGTGCACAAAAAAATATTGCGGGACTACGTAATACAATCAGACGTTTTTTTACCTTTGCATGTGACGTCTTAATTAACATGGCGCTTCCTTGATCACGTAAGAAAGCAAACCAAAAAAAGGCGCATCCTTGATCGCGTCAAAACGCCATCCAATAAAAGGTGCATCCTTGATCGCGTAAAAACGTCAGTCAATACAAGGAATCATTGGACAGCCTGGCAGGTGACGTCTTAAGCAACATGGCGCATCCGAGATCGCTGAAAAACCGCAGCCAATACAAGGACTCAGTTGACAGCTTGGCATATCAATAAGAAACGTATTTATATTTTAGTAACTAGTATGTGTCTAGATTGCTATCTAGGAATGTCACGAAATCATGAATCATCTTTTCGGACTTGACTGTCCCTTTAACTATAGCTATGGTGTATATCTTTAACATTTAAAAGATACACATGAGAAATACATATGCCATTGATGTTTTAAGATATGTTTAGATTGTTTTTGAATAACAATAATGACACATGTATTGATCAAACGTGTCATTTATTCAAGTTGAAATATGGTCAGCCTACCTATAGCCATATATGGGAGGAGAAGTAATTTGTTAAAATATTTATAAATAAATATTCCTCATCTAAAATATGCGCAATACACACAGAGATTGATTTGGTTACACTTTTACAATAAGATAGAATTGAAAAGGAAATACATGTGCTGTCAACATTACAATAAGATTGTTTATTAATAAGATTATATGTCCTTGTTCATGTAAAAAGGACAAAAACGCTTTAGAAATGGAAATCAATTCATTAACAATTGTGGTCATCATCACTTAAAGGGACATGAATTTTTTTTTAAAAAAAGAGGATACACAGAGAGAATACTATTTCAATAAAATGAACAGTTTACAGGGATTATCTCATTGTATCAATCCTCGGATCATTTGTTAAAGGTGCATCAATTCACGCAGAGTTTATAAATAAACACATGTATGTGACTTTTGCAATATACATATATATACAAAAATAACAATCTATATATACATATATAAAAGAATTACTATGCTAATCATAATCATGTAATGATAAAGCTTTAAAAAAAAATATATAAAGACAAATAATAAAATTAAATTGGAGATGTTAATCTTAAAGTCATTTACAATTGGATTACATATATGATTCAGGAAACACCATTATTTTTGCTAGGTCCCTTTAAGGATCAACCAGATAAACTAGAGATTTCAATCAATGACATGAATAAGGAGGACAAAGAATCGTGCAATGACATGTCTTTTATTATTATGTCAGAAAACATCAACAACGTTTATAAATAATCTGGTAAAGATCATGAAAATTGGAGCCATATGACAAGGTAACAGGGTGCATCACAGTCCATGAAGAGAGTTGCCAAGGGCCAGCATACCCCCATTGGAGACATATGACAAGGTAACAGAGTGCATCACAGTCCATGAAGAGAGTTGCCAAGAGCCAGCATAGCCCCATTGGAGACATATGACAAGGTAACAGAGTGCATCACAGTCCATGAAGAGAGTTGCCAAGGGCCAGCATAGCCCCATTGGAGACATATGACAAGGTAAAAGAGTGCAACAGGCACAACAATAAACAGAAAAAAAGGCCAAATGGCAACCATAAAAAAAACATCAACATGTGGACGGAGGATTCTTATCTGCGCCCTTGGAGCATCTCCAGATCCTCCACTTACTGGTCATCCCCTTCATCGTCCTGTGCATGTCCAGCTACAGATTCAAGCATTGAGTTCCAGCGCCTCATCTGATGTAGAGTCATATGCTGAACCTGTAGCTGGGCCTGCATGGTGTCGGCCATCCCTCTCAGGACAGCTGCGTTCCTCAACACGGCCTGCTCTATGCGTGCTAGACCTTCGAGCATGAGCCATGTTGAGTCACAGCCTAAAATAAAGAAAAAATCAAATATTAATGATAATTACACAACAGACAAAATAAAAAGCAAAGATACATTGTCATCATAAAGACAAATAATTCTTTAAATTAATTTGTTGACATTGATTATTTACACATGAAATATGTTATTCAGACAGACCTAAACCATTAAATGGACATTTTAATCCAACATGTTGTCCCCTTTAATTGTTTTTTGATGATCCACTTTTACAGCTTGAGTGTCTAAAATCTTGTTAAAGGATTTACATTGTACTTACATTAGCAATTTTAAGATTTTTGTTATACTGTGGTAGTAGGCACACCTATCCTTAAACATTTTGGCGTTGAGGACAAGCTGTGTAAACATAGCAACCAGAAGAAATTACATTCCCACTGGGTTATACAAGAGATAATGTATGAACATTTGTACATAAATGTTTGGATCCAAATAGTGGTGATTGGTATATGTAGTGATATCAAATTAAAGGGACAGTAAACCTAAATAATTTAGTTACTGATTCAGATAGAGCATGACATTAAAAAGAATGATTAATTTACTCGTATTCTTTAAATGTTTGAATTCTCAAGCTATATTTTAAATGCAAGAATGTAAGTTTATAGGGCAGGCCATTTTTGGTTATCAACTTTGGTTGTCCCTGCTGATTGATGGATACATTCATCCAACAATAAAGAAATGATGTACAGATTTTTCAGGAATAAAAAATAAAAAATAGGCATTTCTTTGTTTCAATAAAGATAGCAAGAGAATGAAGAATAATTGATAAGAGTAGTAAATTATAAATTTGATTAACATTGCATGCTCTATTTGAATCACAATAGAAACAATTTTCATTCAGTGTACCTTTAAGTATCTTATAATGTTGATTTTGAATGATACTTACAGTTGTGCCTGGGAAGGATAATCCGACACCCAGGACAATGAAGGTTGAGACAGGGGGAGGTATGGGATTGGGTTGGGGAGGGAAGGGATTGGGTTGGGGAGGGATGGGCTGCTGCTCTGGGATAGCCCGTACAGCTGGGGAGTGGTGAGTTGGGGGCTGGGCAGCTGGGGTAGCTGTACGGGCCAAAAGACGGGGAGAGCGGCGAAGGGGGATGAAGGGGTGTTTTTTGGGAGGGACAGGATAGGAAAAATGGGAAGGGCCGGGAGGGTCTGTGGAGGGGCAGGGGGCTGGGCAGGGGACTGGGCAGGGGACTGGGACTGGGCAGGGGAGGAACAATGATGACCAGAAGAGGAGGATCCATCTGAAATAAATATTATAAATAAATTAACATCTCATACATCATGAAATCCAATCAACGCATTTCAACTTGATTATGTTTGCAATATACTTAGAAGTGTGTTTTAATTTCTAAACAATGATAACATGAGGATATGGTATGCATATAGGCACTCAGATGAATATCAATGACTGTCTGTACAATTATAACATGATTATTGTGGTTTGGCCTAGAATATGCATGTGACATCATGATGGCATGAATTTCAAATCCAAAGATTTAAACAAATCCAAGCATATCTTCATGCTGCCTGATATATAAAGGGGGCAGTAGTGTATTTTAACAGACAAATAATATTCCTTTTTAAAGTGCAAAAGCTGTAGACTTTGAATGTCTTCAATAAAATGATTTCCAATAAAGCAACATGTTGGAAACATGTTAGATATATTTCACATACCATCAGACTTCAAGGGAGCCTCTTCCTCCTCCGTCCCACATGTTAAATCAATCTCTGTAAAACATAACATGTTGTGTAAACGTTAAGATCAGATATTATAACATATGTTACTGTTGCTCAAAGACACACATCAATGTTGCATTAAAGATATACACACCCAAAGTTATGATTTACATCATTTTGATGGAGCATACAAATGACATTAGATTTGTTATTCTCAATGAATCAGATTTTCAATTTATTGTTTGTATTAATTTTAGATTCCTAAAAGCATAGTACATTGAACATTTAAGATTTCTCATGTGTGTATCACTTGATGATTGTTGTCAAAAATGAACATTGAAACAAACATATGCTATACATCTTCTGAATAACAAAGGTGTAGACTAAGAAAGTTTTAATTATTAATCTTTCAATATTCAAATAAAATTAATATATAATCAGAGGAGTAAATTATATGTTTGTTTCAAATGTTATGCTTCATCAGAATCATGCTCATAATATTAATTAACAATACACCTTCAATGACATATAAATGAGTCAATGGACTTACCAGAAGCCCGCAAAGGCAGCTCTGTGTCGGTGCTGGATTCCTCTGGGCTCCCCACACCAACCCTCTCTATGAATGATATAGATATATATTAGTGAACACATTTGGGATAGCACTAAACCAAATCTGTATCAATTTCTCAGAATAATCAACTTGAAAATGTGAAGAATAGAGCAGTCATTATCAAAAAAATGCTTGATTGAATCAAGGGGATTCTGTTAAAAATGATGTATTGAACATATGTTTAATTTCTGACTATATTAGACATCAAAATCATCTCATACGATGCTATTGCATATCTAAATATACCCATTGATCAATGTTCTTAAAAGAATACACACAAACCACATTTTGAATAACAGCTGTTGACAAATATAAACAAAGACATGTGGCACATCGAGCCATTTGTGCAATGTACGGTAATCTTGTTTAGGACACAACACATATTAATCACAATACCAAACCAAATTGATTAGTACAAATATGTAATCATGGTGCTGTTAGAGTATGCTTATATCTATAAAGTAACTCCAACAGTGAATATGTGAATTATATATCAATATTGTCTAATCCAAAGAATGTAAGGATTAATGAATCTATTGTTTATTAAAGGGACACTGACATGATTTATTTCAATCAGTGATTTCAGTGTTCAAACTGTTCCAAATGATTTAACATTGACTCCTATTATAATTTTAATGTTGCTACATTTTAATCTTAAAGGCAGATAAGCAATATTGGATTCAATAAATATTGTTTGTTGAAGGTATCCACCAAAAATCAATAAAAACCCAGGTTTGTCAACCAAAATTGAGCTGCAGATAAACGTACATTCTTGATTTTAAAATACATTTAGCAATAGAATATTTCACATATGATTATAGTATTATATTTAAATGTTGATTAATATTGCATGCTCTCTCTGAATGACAACATTAATAATTTTAGCTCAGTGTCCCTTTAATATAAAAAGATATTGATTTGACAATGTTGGTGTTAATGAATTCTCTACTCCATATGTTGATGTAATGAATCGGATTGAGCATGCAATTCCAATCTAATATGTTATTTAAGGATATCCTAAGAATTATTTAATTTTCATCTATTAAAGGGACATGAAGCTCTAAATGTGTAATTGTATACTTTTTGAAACTATGTACTACTGTTATCTGAACACATGATTTTAACTTTGGACAAAATGCCAATTTATGCATAAAAAACAGCCGGATAATACCAGTAATGCATTGTTTAACCTAAACCAAAATCAATATGTTTTTAGAAGAACTAAAACAATAGACTGAACCAATGTAGCTCATAAAATGTTTAAACAAAACAATAAAATCACGTTTAAAAATCATTCAATGTAAAATTTAGTTGGCATGTCCCTTAAATGACATGATCAATTTCAAAAATGGAATCTATATTTTTAAAATCAAAACATATGCAAAAGTGTGTGAATTTTTTCAAAATGTATACAAATAAGATTAAGCAATACACAAGGGAAGAATATATATTGGACATTCAAAGAATCTTACATTTAAATTAAGACATCCAGAATAGATGGGATATCTTAAATTCGATAAAAATTCTGAGTAGTCTTACAATGTAATCCTATATTGTTTTTTTATTTGTAAATATTTTAATAATCCATTTTGCAGATACATATAAATATTGAACAATGTGGATTTAGTATGTAATGTTCTGTCCATGTGTCTAAGACAAATGTCAATTAAAATGAGACATACCATAGTGTGACAAGCCCTGGCTTGAGGATCCAGCACCAACATCAAGATCTGTAATATATTAAATGAGGATTGGATATCATTAATACAAATCATGCCATGTTTAAAATCTTTACATTATTCGCAAATCAATTAAAAACTATTAATCTTTTGGTAGTCCCATGAGTTAATTGTTTCCTCAATGAAAATCATGATAAATATATCCTGTACTCTTATTTTCAATCATGTGTGTTGTTTACTGTAGCTTTAATTATTTTTTGTGTTATTTCATTCTCATCAATTGATGGGCATATGTTATTATGTATTTGGATTCTGCTTTTTTTTTTTGATTATGTATAATATTGAAAATAAGAATACTGTATTCTTCACATATATAATAATTCACATTTCATTTTGACCAACATGTGTAAAGCGATGCCACTTACATCAAACCCATGTTCACGTGTATGCGCAATTCCATTTTCGCGATCATTGCGCAATGATTGCAAGCGGAATTACGCATCCGTCATTTGACCAACATGTATAAAGCAATGCCACTTACAGCAAACCCATGTTAAGGTGTATGCGCAATTCCATTTTCGCCATCATTGCGCAATGATTCCAAGCGGAATTACGCATCCGTCATTTGACCAACATGTATAAAGCAATGCCACTTACAGCAAACCCATGTTAAGGTGTATGCGCAATTCCATTTTCGCCATCATTGCGAAATGATTCCAAGCGGAATTACGCATCCGTCATTTGACCAACATGTATAAAGCAATGCCATTTACAGCAAACCCATGTTAACGTGTATGCGCAATTCCATTTTCGCCATCATTGCGCAATGATTCCAAGCGGAATTACGCATCCGTCATTTGACCAACATGTATAAAGCAATGCCACTTACAGCAAACCCATGTTAAGGTGTATGCGCAATTCCATTTTCGCCATCATTGCGCAATGATTCCAAGCGGAATTACGCATCCGTCATTTGACCAACATGTATAAAGCAATGCCACTTACAGCAAACCCATGTTAACGTGTATGCGCAATTCCATTTTCGCCATCATTGCGCAATAATTCCAAGCGGAATTACGTATCCGTCATTTGACCAACATGTATAAAGCAATGCCACTTACAGCAAACCCATGTTAAGGTGTATGCGCAATTCCATTTTTGCCATCATTGCGCAATGATTCCAAGCGGAATTACGCATCCGTCATTTGACCAACATGTATAAAGCAATGCCACTTACAGCAAACCCATGTTAACGTGTATGCACAATTCCATTTTCGCTCTGTGACGCATATTCTGTATAGCGCAAGAAACAGCATTCCTATTTCATGTGTCACTAATCTAAAATCATATATCTAAACATCATATGTAGTGTATGTTGTGAGATCTGTATATGTTTAGTATCTGACTATATACACATTTTTATAAAATCTAATCAAATATTAAGATATTATATGAAGTTGGATAGTTACCTGGTTCAGATTCTCTATCAGCTCCTCCCAGGCCACCGGACGGAGAAGCAGCTGCCCTGGCCCCCGGGTCAGGACTTTCTGATCCAGCAGCTGGGAGGGAAGAAGAGGAGGCCGAGGATGGCGAGGATCTGAATCTTTTGGGGACCCAGAGAGTGAGGAGCTCGCATAAAGTCACCTCATAAGGGAGTAGGTAGAGTTTCCGCTGGGCCTCTTTTTTGCCCCCTCTTTTACGGGCTTGTACCCACTACCTTATGAGGTTGACTTTTTTTGTCAATCGCAACCTCATATCTCCGAATCTCCTCATGATCTGATCCTGGCTCCTCTGGACGCCACACACCAATTGAACCGCATTGGTGATAGACTCCCAGAGGGCCTTCTTAACAATGCACATCTGTCGACCTCCTCTTGTTCCCAAACAGCTGGGGACAAAAGTCCTGGACGGCGTGGACCAGTGCATCGCTCTCCTGCTTAGTAAACCTGGGAGGTTTCATGCTTGCTGGGTTGTAGAATATATGTAGTGATAGAATATATACTGCCTGCAGGCATTAGAGAACTGACAAAGATGGCAACGTGTAATGGACTTTTATATGGTGAAGTAAACATGAGATGCACCATGGGACAAGTTATCTGTACATCTGATTGGATAAAAGTTTGAAATATTGTTAGAATGTCTGTGAGACTCAAGTTGTGTTTGTGTGATGAACTCTGATTGGCCGTTCCTTAATGTTTCCTATCTTAGCAACTTCCATACACATACCTCCTGGTGGTGCTGTTACTTCATTTTTCATGTAAAAAGTATTTGTAACTCATGGACCTGTCATGCGGATATGTGTGACGCAGATTTAATATCCGTGATCCGTTAAATATTAATGTTTAAATTCTCTTTAAAATCTAATACTGTCACATTATTAAATGTTGTAGACATTTTTTGGTTTCATAACGGTCTGTTTCTTTAATACAAATACACATTTAATATTGTATGTCTTTATTGTTCATAAAATCAATTTGTTGACTTATTGTGAAGTATTGACATTGCTCTATTAAATGTATTTATAATGCACATTGATTGTGTGCTATTGCGTGACATTAGACTCTAATGTTTAAAGATGCAAATCTGGTGTTTCAAGATCCGTTTCCCACACAACATTTCTGAATGTTCAAATTCAGGTTGTAATGTCAGTAACTTGGATAATCTGTTTATAGATGTTAAACTACAGGTTTGTTTGTTATTAGTAAATAAACCTTGAGCTTGTATTTGTCTGAACTGCTCATATATGTTATTGTGCAATGGCGTCTTTATTTTTAAATAGACATTACAAACAAACAATTGTATCAAATGATCTGTAGAGATAGAAATTTTTTTTGACCTTAAAATGTAACTCAATTTATCTTTGTATTTAGATATCCTCAACACCAGAAATTTAAATGCACATGGTTGAGCCAATCACATAAGGCATCTCTGTGCATCCACCAATCTTCATCTACTGAGCCTATCTCGATATGCTTTTCAAGCAAAGTATGTCAAGATAAGAAGAGAAGTAAATACACTCTTTAAATCTCTTAAAGGGACACTGTCCAAACAAATTTAGCGTTCGTGATTCAGATTGAGCATGACATGTTAAGCAACTTTATAATTTAATCCGATTCTCAAATGTTAAGAATTATCTTGTTATCTTTCTTTGCAAATCAATAATGATATTTTAGATTACAGACAATTTTGGCGAAAAACCTGGGTTGTCCTTGATGACTGTTGGATAAATTAATCCACCCAAAAAAAAAAGTTCTGTCCAGAGTACTGAAGCAAATAAATTATCAATTTAATGCCTTATTTTTAAAGTAATGATAGCAACATCACGAGGATCATTGATAATATGAGAAAATGTATAAAGTTGCTTAAAATAGAATACTCGTTCTGAATGTATAAATCATTATTTTTTTAACTGTCTCCCTTTAAGTATATTTTGAGTTCATGTCCCTTTAAGGAGACATTTCACAATAATGCTTGAAAAAACATAAACCTAGGCACCTTCCTTTGGCAAAATTAGTATAACATATGAGTAAAGCATATTTAGATTAACTTCTGGATTGTTTTACACACTGACTGAAATATATATTGTAATGGATGTATTTTGCAGTCTTCAGCTTAGAGGGACATTAAGCTATATGTTATTTATGCATTTAGGATAAGATTATAATATTTGAACAACTTAATATGTTTTGTTATTCAATCATTAGATTGTAATTATATATATTCTTGTATTAAATACATATCTACATAGGCTATTTTGATGCTGATTGTTTGTTGCACATAGATGCCTTATGTAATTGACTGAGATATGTGCATTGATGTATATTTTTCTAAGTATATTTAAAGACTGAATGTAATTCTATAGTACTTTCTAAATATGTTTAAATTCGTTTATGATTTTTTAAAATTCAATACACAATATACTTTGTGAATGTCCCTTTAAGGACCAAAACATTCGGAATGTTGATTTAACATTGTCGAAAGAAACTAAAGGGGAATGAAAATTATATATAGATATGTGATGTCTAACCCAAGAGGTAAGATTTTAAAAACTACATAATATTAATAACTATAGTTAAATGTCCCTTTAAATTACTCCACTAGAAAATAAAATCTATTAACATGGCATCCAATAACTAGCTTGTGCAAAATATGAAGTTAAATGACCTACCATTTTTAAATTTAAAATTTCTAAATTTAATAAAATAATGTTTTTAGATACCTAAGGAAGATACAAGATCTTATAAAAATAATTTTACATTCAACAACACTGTGACTTTAATGTAAGTGAACCACTTCCCCTTCTTAAAAGTGAAACAAAAAGATTTATGTCAAATTCTGACTACATATCCGAAATTATTTTAACATCTAAGAATTTCACAAGAAAAGCATCGATGGATCTCACTCCCCAATTAATTTAAAAAAGATAGTTTAATTCAATATTCTCTGAATCAGTGGATTTTCTAACATTAATGCCTTATTTGATCTTATGCATGTGCTTGTCAAATAGACAACTACCAGTCATGGGAGTCAAATTGTTTTTTTATTGACAGATTATATGGATATTTATTATAATCTGTTCAAAAGAGGGTATTTAAGAATAAAATGTTGATTATTACCATTTAAAAATAAAAAGTTTTTTTAACAAAAACAAATAAATATTCCTGGAAGTCATCAGATGACAATCTGAAATTAAAAAACAAAGTTTTACAAAGTTAATACACACGTTGTAAAATATTCATAAAATACATTTACAATCATCTTGTGTCTATGCTCTAACTTTGTAAATAATTTTATCAAGATATTTATGATTTAAATTTTTGGTTTAAAAACCAAACAAACCATACACCATTATATTGTGTAATAAAAATTAAATTGAAATATCAGAATTTCGAATTATACATAATAATGTATATCACATTTCAATAATAAATATATATGTATGCTGAACATAAATGTAATATTTCATGTCCATTCAAATACCTCTATATCAACTATAATATGTATTCCTTTTTCTGATTGTGATCCCTAAATATCTAATTATGAACTAAGTATGAGTAATGTATGTAAGCTACTAATATTCGACATTCTTGCTGTGATTCTTAACTAGCATGCATTGGTAAACCAACCTGGATAATGCATGGTCTTTGAAAGTCAATTCAGGGGTAAACAGTTGATCTTCAATAGGTGTCTTATTCATCAGTTCAAAAATTGAGGACTGTGAAATACCATCTAAAAATTAGAAAATAATCTAAGTGTCTGATTGTGATCCCTAAATATCTAATTATGAACTAAGTATGAGTAATGTATGTAAGCTACTAATATTCGAAATTCTTGCTGTGATTCTTAACTAGCATGCATTGGTAAACCAACCTGGATAATGCATGGTCTTTGAAAGTCAATTCAGGGGTAAACAATTGATCTTCAATAGGTGTCTTATTCATCAGTTCAAAAATTGAGGACTGTGAAATACCATCTAAAAATTAGAAAATAATCTAAGTGTCTGATTGTGATCCCTAAATATCTAATTATGAACTAAGTATGAGTAATGTATGTAAGCTACTAATATTCGACATTCTTGCTGTGATTCTTAACTAGCATGCATTGGTAAACCAACCTGGATAATGCATGGTCTTTGAAAGTCAATTCAGGGGTAAACAGTTGATCTTCAATAGGTGTCTTATTCATCAGTTCAAAAATAGAGGACTGTGAAATACCATCTAAAAATTAGAAAATAATCTAAGTGTCTCCAATAGGATGCCTCCACAGCCTTATTCTATCAAATAGTTTGCACTTACCATGTGAACATGTCTTTGTATGGTTTTCAAGGTCAGCAGATTTGAAAGATAATGCCAGACATGATCCCATTGGTATTCTTCAATTTCAATCTTGTCTTTTTCCATTGTCAGTCTGGGAATTCTTCACTGTCATTCTTCGAATTCTTCCCTTTCAGTCTTTACATGAAGTCATCTCCCTAATGGCATAAAATTGTTTTTTAAAATTACTACTACAAGTGTGTGAATCAGTTCTGTACCCCTCTCCCACCCCCCATTTCTGAATAAATTTCTGTCACTAGCTTACTAAGCGTGTGTAGCATCTTGTGTTATGTTCTATCAAGTGTGAAGATGAGTCATATTGAGCAGAACGAACCTCTAATGTGTGACATTGAACCATAGTCATGCTAGAGGATAGTTATGCTAGAGGATCCCTTTCTGAGTATTTAAATTGTAAGTAATGTGTAAACTAAATGCTAGTTTTGTAAAATGTATGCCATATGATGTATTTGTGTACAATTCATGCCAGCAACAGTCCATACATTTATACTTACCAGCTGATGTCCTCTTTAAAAAACAGGTGGCAAAGACTCGCTACAGGACCCAATGACCAGAGCATCACCTATATTAATAAATTAAACACATTTTTAGCATTTGATGAACAATCCTAACATGTTTGCACAATTCTCTACTTGTCATTTCCCTAGAGTTCACATCTATTGACAATACTCCAGTCTAACTTCTATTATTTACCGTCTAAAGTGGCGGTTGATGATGTCTGCTCTGACATTGAGCCCCTCGTCCCGGAATGGCCCCTCTAGAACAGGATCATCCTCCTCATCTCTGAGGAGGTTTCGGTGCACCTGGACGCCCTGCAGCATCCCATCCCGCTGTGCAATATTATGCAGGACACTACAGGCTATAACGATCTTAGCCACCTTCTTTGGGTTGTACTGGAGGGCTCCTCCCGACCTGTCAAGGCACCTGAACCTCATCTTCAGGAGCCCGAACATTCGTTCAACCACCGCCCTGGTTCTCTTATGAGCCCTATTGTAGCGCTCCTCAGACACATCAGTTGGGCTACGCAAGGGGGTAATAAGCCAAGGCCGGCTCATGTACCCAGAATCACCTATAAATGATGAACAGAACATAATTCAAACTGAATCCTCCAAATAGTATTTTGAGTCCAATAAAATATTTTGTACACGATAATCCATTTAAAAATGTTTTTTTTTTTTAAAGAATAATCTAGTTCAATATTATTCTCTATCTTCCCATTTCAGCTAAGACATGCTACATATGCGTATTTCTCCTAAACCAGACCTTGTGTAAAATGGCAACTAAATGGTTACATTGCATTCTCTATCTGAGCATTTAAGGTAAGACATGCTACATATCTGCATTGAACTAAAAGTAGACATTAGCGGAAAGAGACAATGACATGGTTAAATTGCATTAGCTAATATCTTCCCATTTCAGCTAAGACATGCTACATATGCGTATTTCTCCTAAACCAGACCTTGTGTAAAATGGCAACTAAATGGTTACATTGCATTCTCTATCTGAGCATTTAAGGTAAGACATGCTACATATCTGTATTGAACTAAAAGTAGACATTAGCTGAAAGAGACAATGACATGGTTAAATTGCATTAGCTAATATCTTCCCATTTCAGCTAAGACATGCTATATATGCGTATTTCTCTTAAACCAGACCTTGTGTAAAATGGCAACTAAATGGTTACATTGCATTCTCTATCTGAGCATTTAAGGTAAGACATGCTACATATCTGCATTGAACTAAAAGTAGACATTAGCGGAAAGAGACAATGACATGGTTAAATTGCATTAGCTAATATCTTCCCGTTTCAGCTAAGACATGCTACATATGCGTATTTCTCCTAAACTAGACCTTGTGTAAAATGGCAACTAAATGGTTACATTGCATTCTCTATCTGAGCATTTAAGGTAAGACATGCTACATATCTGCATTGAACTAAAACTAGACATTAGCGGAAAGAGACAATGACATGATTAAATTGCATTAGCTAATATCTTCCCATTTCAGCTAAGACATGCTACATATGCGTATTTCTCCTAAACCAGACCTTGTGTAAAATGGCAACTAAATGGTTACATTGCATTCTCTATCTGAGCATTTAAGGTAAGACATGCTACATATCTGCATTGAACTAAAAGTAGACATTAGCGGAAAGAGACAATGACATGGTTAAATTGCATTAGCTAATATCTTCCCATTTCAGCTAAGACATGCTACATATGCGTATTTCTCCTAAACCAGACCTTGTGTAAAATGGCAACTAAATGGTTACATTGCATTCTCTACCTGAGCATTTAAGGTAAGACATGCTACATATCTGCATTGAACTAAAACTAGACATTTGCGGAAATAAAAATAAATGGTTAAATTGCATCCTATAGCTGAACATTACGCTAACATTTTAAAACTACAGTGGCAATTGTCAAATTAATTAACCATTTTGTGCACAAATACTCACCAACGAGATAACCAGGGGGCATTTGTCTTTCCTCAAACGGTCTCCACAGGGACGACTGAGTGAGGATGCGGGCATCATGACAAGCTCCTCCAAAATTCGCACACACATGCATAATCCTCATCTGTGCGTCACAAACATACTGCACGTTGAGGCTATGAAAATGTTTGCGATTTCTGAAGGGCAAGTCATCAATTGGAGCACGCAGCGCAATGTGGGTACAATCAATGGCTCCCAAGACATTGGGCAATTGAGCAATATCAAAGAATTCCCGCTTCAGGCGCCTCCAATCACCATCATTCTGTGGGAATCCTATGTATTGCTTACTGATACGTACCATGGCGTCCCAGAGAATGTACCTTGAGACAGGCCATGCATGTACATCTCTCCTGATTGAAAACTCCCGGAGGCCAGGACGTATAGACAACTTAGCATCTTAGTCATGCCGGGGACAGCAGTCCTTATTGTTATACGTGGCTCCAAATGAGGTTTAAGAAGATCATAAAGGCCAATGAGCTGTTCGCGATTGAGCCGATACTTATCATAAACCTCGAAGTCGCTCATGTTTTCCAAGGTGGGTCTTACCCTGTAGACACGAGGACCTCTAACCAGACGACCCCTTCGTCTCAGTCTGAGCCGCCGAGGCTGCCTGATTCTATCAACCGCTAGTTCGCCAATAGCAGCACCAGCAGTGTCTACCATATCATCATCATCCTTATATATATAAGTGATTGCCGAGATGTCAATATTGTAGGCGTCCCATTCAAATCGCACTAATCCTGAAGAACTTCCGGCTGTCATCTGTAGTATTGTATATATAAGTGATTGCCGAGATGTCAATATTGTATGCGTCCCATTAAAATCGCACTAATACTGAAGAACTTCCGGCTGACATCTGTAGTATTGTATATATAAGTGATTGCCGAGATGTCAATATTGTAGGCGTCCCATTCAAATCGCACTAATACTGAAGAACTTCCGGCTGTCATCTGTAGTATTGTATAAATAAGTGATTGCCGAGATGTCAATATTGTATGCGTCCCATTAAAATCGCACTAATACTGAATAACTTCCGGCTGTCATCTGTAGTATTATATATATAAGTGATTGCCGAGATGTCAATATTGTATGCGTCCCATTAAAATCGCACTAATACTGAAGAACTTCCGGCTGTCATCTGTAGTATTATATATATAAGTGATTGCCGAGATGTCAATATTGTATGCGTCCCATTAAAATCGCACTAATACTGAATAACTTCCGGCTGTCATCTGTAGTATTATATATATAAGTGATTGCCAAGATGTCAATATTGTATGCGTCCCATTAAAATCGCCCTAATAATGATGTTCCAAACTGTCGTTTACGTATATGTTGTATTGTAGTATTGAGTGCTAAAGTTCTGAAAGGGGCGGTACAGTCGTAAAGCTGTAATGTATATGGTTGAATCTTCTAATGACGTTATCATATTATTAACCTGCCTATGTAGTCCTGAAATCCTTATTGTGTTGTTGTATTTGACTACATTGTTATTGTGTGCTATTTAAAATATAAATGTGTGCTTTGTGGTTGCGTGATGGGTGATGCGTGTTATGTACATGTACGTATATATTGTGATTGTGTCCCACATATGCTGACTTCTATATAGCGGTCTGTCATTGTTGTTCCTTCCCATAAAGTGACATCTGTAATCTGGTGTAATGATGTTCTTGTTGTACGTAATTCCTAATGGTTTATTGTGATGGAATCATGATGTTAAAAGTACATTGAAATCCATATGTTCTGTTTTGTGATTCCTAGAGAGAATGTAATGTGTTTTTCCCCCATCATATGAATGCACATGTATGAGTGAATGATAAAAGTAATGTATGTGCATCCATGAATGATCACGTGTTAAGCCTATGTAGATATGCAGTTGCTGCAAGCATATGAGTTGAATAAATGAAATGCAATAATAAAGGTAAACGAGAGGTGTTTCCCATTGTGTACTGTTTGTGACTCGTGAAATGTTTTTTTTTTTTTTTGTGTCTTTTTAAATGTGATGTAATTGTTGTAAATGTTTGTTACTAGTGATGGTGATTTGTAGTTGATGTAATGTAAAAGTATGAAACAATTTAATGTTGTTGTGAATTTGCCATAAGTAAACTCCATAAGTCCACCATAGGGAAATAGGCATTTCTTGATCTATTTGTCATAGCTGGGTCTAACGCAGAAAAGCATGTTTTTTTTCTGATTTCTAGCGCTGGTATTTGGAGTTTTTTTGTCTGCGCTTTTTGTGTGCGTTAGGGAAATCTGTCTGTCGCGTGCACGAGCGCGTCTTCCCCATAGAAGTCAATGGAGACTCAAAATTTGTGTGTAAATAAATTCCAAGACTGGTTTTCATCGTAAAGTGAGTCATGATCTTGTGTTAAAGCTAAATCGTGTTCATTTTGTAATAAAGAACTTGTTTGGGTATGTCATATGGTGTATATTGTTTGTATGCATCGATGAGTGTATGTTTGTGATAATCTTATTAGTTAGATGTAGCTATATGAGGGTCTTTTCCCGTGTGTCAATGTAAGTCAATGGCAAAATGGATTTGTGTTGTTTTTTTTCTAACACCCGAGATCTCGCAACTTTGATCCTTTGTATTTTGATGTAAAAAAAATAAAATAAATATAGTGTAGTGTTTGTATGAGTGTAAGTGTACTTTGTGTAATATTTGTTTTGTGATTCGTGGATGTTTTTTTTGTCGGTAGATGTTAACTCCTGGGTCTGAGCTGTCGGTAGAGATTTGTGCGTTCGGAGATTTTTGAGTGTCGGTAACTGAACTCTAAATACCAGCGGGCGGTAAAAACCAGCGTTATAAGCCCTATACGCTTGTTTTGACGGCTAACGCCAAACTCTAAATCTAGCCGTTAGGGTTTATTTTATAGGTAAGTATTTAGTTATTAAAGGGACACTCAGGTATTATTATATTTTCATTATTCAGATAGAGCAGCCATTTTAAACAACTTTCCAATTTACTTCCATTAACAAAATGTGCAGTCTTTTAATATTCACTACTGAGCATGTGCAAGAATAAGTGTTTATGCATTTGTGCAGTAATCTATTACTCATTTGAAGTTCAGACTAAGTGATATTACATTGTCTTGTTATCTTGCATTTGTTGATTATGCAAATCTACTGTGTTGACTGGTTCTTTAATAGTAAGTTTTATTTAGATTTATTTTAATTATATTTAGGTTAGGGGGGTTAGGGTTAGACTTAGGGCTAGGGGTTAATAACTTTAGTATAGTGGTGGTGACGTTGGGGGCGGCAGATTATGGGTTAATAAATGTAGGTATGTGGCGGCGGCGATGTTAGGGGCATCAGATTAGGGGTTAATAATATTTAACTAGTGTTTGCAATGTGAGAGTGTGGCGGTTTAGGGGTTAATATGTTTATTATAGTGGCAGCGATGTCCACAGTGGTAGATTAGGGGTTAATAAGTATAATGTAGGTGTCAGCGATGTCAGGGGTGGCAGATTAGGGGTTAATAAGTGTAAGATTAGGGGCTAGATTTATTAAAGCTGAGGCGTACAGGGGCGCATATACGTGCCCCTTTACGCCTCAGCTCGCCTGTGGCAGGGCGAAATTACCCACAGGTATTCGCCATTGCAAACGAGCACAATTTTGCGCTCGTGTGCAATCCCGCCTCCTGCCCACGCACAGCCAATCACGCGCGGGCAGGAGCTGTCAATCTGACTAAACCGAGGAGATTGAATTTCGCCACATTAGAGGTGGCGAAGAGGTTAGGGAAGCGGCGGTCTGGTGACCGCTGCTTGATAAATGACGGCGAGCAAGTTCTTGTGAGAACTTGCAGCTGTAGGGCTTTAATAAATCTAACCCTAGGGGTGTTTAGACTCAGGGTTCATGTTAGGGTGTTAGGTGTAAACATAAATTTTGTTTCCCCATAGGAATCAATGGGGCTGCGTTACGGAGCTTTACGCTGGTTTATTGCAGGTGTTAGACTTTTTTTCAGCTGGCTCTCCCCATTGATGTCTATGGGGAAATCGTGCACGAGCACGTACAACCAGCTCAATGCTGACTTAAGCAGCGCTGGTATTGGAGTGTGGTATGGAGCTCAATTTTGCTCTACGCTCACTTCTTGCCTTTTAACGCCGGGTTTATAAAAACCTGTAATACCAGCGCTGTAGGTAAGTGAGCGGTGACAATAACGTGCAAGTTTGCAACGCACCCCTCTTACCGCAAAATACGTAATCTGGCAGAATGTTTTCTTCCCATTGGCCGTAATGTTATTGAACAAAGTTCTTTCTGGAACATTCTGAAAAACTAAACGTTGCTATGTCTAAAATCCGCAGAAATTCTGAACCAAATTTTTTGAATAAAATGCATTTTTTGTCCATGTCTAATTAAAAGATCATTACACTGAGTCCAACCACAGTAGCCTGGTTACTACTCACTATGCTTTTGCTTTTACTCCTTTGTCTGTCTTTAGCACCCTCTCCTATTTAAATTCATTACAGACGCCAGATGATAAAGCTCTGCATCTTTACACTGGCTGCCACCATCTTGTAAAGAGCGTATTGCTACATCCTGTGACAGAAGCGTTTCACACATCAGTGACATGGCTGGCTTTTTTACAGCTGTACCTTGTGCTTTGGGTTGGTCCAATTATTAGAAAGCAGAAGAGTTAATTGTATGCAAATTAATATGACCCTGTGGAAGTCTCCCTATGGGTGATGGGGGAAACCAGACGTGGACTCCTTACCTAGTGTGCTTAGTGGAATGTGGCTGCACCTCACTGACGAGGCCCATAGGAAGCCGAAGCGATCATCTGGGGTTGTCCTTTTCCTTGTTCAGAGGAGAATTGCCTGGTATTTCAGGGCTGGACTTCCCTTAATTGGTGGGATCAGACTGATATACTTCAGGAAAGTTTTACTTTGTGAAAAGCACACTGGTCTAAAAGAGGCTGCTTCCGGGTGGTAAATCACAATAGAACTAGCCACTGAGCTGTTGTTCATTCCTGCTAGAGTGCTTCTCTCTTTGTATGCAAATTAATTGTATTTTACCCAGGTAAAAGTGACTTGCTTCAGTAGTTCTACCCATCGGTTCTTTTAATTGTAACTAGGTAGAGTTGATTTCTATGAATTTATTGGCTCAGGTTGCAAGTTGGAGTTAAAAGTGAGTAAGATGCATGTAGCCTTATTGTCCTCATTACTTTATGGCTAGAGGAACGGGAGAAAACAAAGGACGATCTGTTTTTGACGGAATCTATGACCACATTCTTGAATTAAGATGGAATTGTGCCAAGAGAGATTCAATATTCAAAATTTCATATTTTAACCAAAAAGTGCTTCATATTTTATCTACCAAACTATTGTTAAAGGGACAGTCTAGTCCAGAATAAACTTTCATGCTTCAGACAGGGCATGCCATTTTATCAACATTCCAATTTACTTTTATCACCAGTTTTGCTTTGTTCTCTTGGTATTCTTAGTTGAAAGCTAAACCATATGCTAATTTCTAAGACCTTGAAGGCCGCCTCTAAGCTAAATGCGTTTTGACAATTTTTCACCACTATAGGGCGTTAATTCATGTGAATCATATAGATAACACTGTGCTCACGCACGTGGAGTTACCTAGGAGCAAGAACTGATTGGCTAAAATGTCTGTCAAAAGAACTGAAATAAGGGGCAGTCTGCAGAGGCTTAGATACAAGGTAATCACAGAGGTAAAACGTGTATAATTATAACTTTGTTGATTATGCAAAACTAGGAAACTTTTAAAACAATACAAATTCTGGTGTAGACTGTCCCTTTAAATCAACACAAATGTTTCAGCTGTTTTTTTGTTTTTTTAATATTAACTGAATATTAAAGTGATTGTAAACTTGACACATCTGGAAAACAGTTTGTAATGAAGGGTTATAGATAACTAGGGTAATGTAATGAAGGGTTATAGATAACTAGGGTAATGTAATGAAGGGTTATAGATGACTAGGGTAATTTAATGAAGGGTTATAGATAACTAGGGTAATGTAATGAAGGGTTATATATAACTAGGGTAATGTAATGAAGGGTTATAGATAACTAGGGTAATGTAATTGTGACAGACCCTTCTGTCAGGACTGAAGGAGTTAATTGTGTTTAGCTAAGAAACTAATTTCTAAAGACAGAGTTGCTGGCTCCAGCTATAATCTAATTAGTGCTAAGCATTCTATTGTTTGATCACCTCCAGAGAGAAAACGCCTAAGTGATAAGAAGGGCCAAGAGTGTCTTGTGGTTGAAGTGTTTAAGTAATATAATTCTATTGTATCATGTCAAAGGGCTTGTTCCCTCCATGTAATGTACAACAGTCTTTCAACCCCCATCTGGGGGGGGGGGGGGGGGTGTCAAACCTGTATAAATACTAGGCATCTAGCCTTTAATAAAAGTCATTCTGTTTTAAACCTGAAACTGGCTGGGTTGTGAATTGCTGATTCCCTATGCAGGACGTTGTTCCCTGGTATTAACCCTTGGTACACTGTTGGTACCGTAACATTGGTGGCAGCGACGGAATGAACCTTATCGCCCAGAAGAGCAACTACACAAGCCAGTAACCTCAGGAAGAGGGGGATTATTACAATACTGACTAAGATGGAAAAGAGAAAAGTAAATTTTGCAGTTTTTAAAAACTTCCTGGAAACAGAAGGAGAGATTGATGGGTACCTTGCGGATTTTGAGAGGCAATGTGCACTACACAAGGTACCCGCAGAGGACTGGGTCACGATATTATCTGGAAAATTATCCGGCCGGGCCAGAGAGGCTTTTCGGGCCATTCCAGATGAGGAAGTCAGGGATTATAATACGGTAAAAGAGGCTCTGCTCTCCAGGTATGCGGTTACACCGGAGGCATACCGGAGGCGGTTCAGAGACACTGTTAAATTAGCTGGAGATTCCTACCTTGAGTGGGCATGTAAGGTGCACCGCACAGCAGCTCACTGGATAGCGGGGTGCCAAGCCATATCTGGGGAAGAGGTGCTGCAGCTATTCCTGTTGGAACATTGCTTCGACAAGTTACCCGCAGGAGTTCGAGAGTGGGTTCGGGACCGTAAACCCTCCACCCTGCAGGAAGCGGCTCGCTTGGCAGATGAGTATACGGATGCCCGCAAACTGGACACTGCTACCACTAAGCCCCCTGCTAGAGTGGAGTACAGACCCCCAGTCACCCCAGCAGCTGCCAGTTACCAAACCCCGGCGCACCGCTATACCACACGGCCTCCGGCCACGAACTACCCTCAGAGAGCCCTGTTCAATTTGCGGGGCTACTCACAACCGATTCGATGCTTTGGATGTAAGCAACTAGGGCACAAAAGACCAGAGTGTCCCCTAAACGCAGTGAACCAAGCGCAGTCCTGGAGAAGACCTGCCGGCGGAATCCCACGTAATCCTCAGCCTGCGGCCCGCTACGTAGAGGCGCAAGAATGCTGGAGCATCCTACATGAGGCAGACCTTGTGCAAGCTGCCCACCGGAATAACCGGCAACTGGTTAAAGTGAATGGGAAGAAGGTCAGTGGTCTACGGGATACTGGTGCTACCATGACCTTGCTTCAAAAGAACTTGGTGTCTGAGAAACAGTACACTGGAGACACTGTGGCTGTGAGGGTAGCAAGGGGCGATGTGTTCAGCCTACCTGTTGCCAGGGTACATTTGGATTGGGGAGTGGGCGCTAGACCTGTGAATGTGGGGGTCAAGAAGGACTTACCTGCTGATGTTCTTCTTGGAAATGACTTGGCTCCCCTTGTTTCTGCCTATGCTCCCATGGGTCCCGCTGATGTTAACCCTGTGACTACCCGTGCCCAGATCCGTGCAGCAGAGACTGACCCACCTGCTGCTAAGCCCCAGGACGCTGAGCTCAGTAAATCTCTATCCGCTATTGATATGTGGAGGTCCCGTTACAATGCGCTGATGAAGGAGAAGAGGAGCGCAGAGGAAAAAGCACGTTTAGAACGTGAATCTCTGCTAGACAAGCTGCACCGACAGACTGCAGAAAACACCAGCTTGAGAGTGGGACATGAAACCTTAAAGACAAACTTAGCGACACTTGAGGAGAAGCTGACGCTGGCTCATAGTGAGGTGCAGCAACTCAAGGGCACCCTATGTCAGTATGAAGGGATTGTGGATACCTATAAAGAGCAGGTACAGAAAACTCGTAAAGAAGCTGATGGGATTTTGAAGGACTGTTTAGCCCTAGTCTGGGCACTGAGGAAGTTGAACCCTTCTTTGTATGGACAGGAATTCTCTCTCATAACGGGAATACAGATGGATTGTCCTGGCAAACTGACATGCCTACCACCTCCTAGTCCGGTCATCCCCAGGTTGACCCGCCAAAGGGTCAAGCCGGGTCTGCCGGAGTGTTCCACAACGGGGGAGATATGTGACAGACCCTTCTGTCAGGACTGAAGGAGTTAATTGTGTTTAGCTAAGAAACTAATTTCTAAAGACAGAGTTGCTGGCTCCAGCTATAATCTAATTAGTGCTAAGCATTCTATTGTTTGATCACCTCCAGAGAGAAAACGCCTAAGTGATAAGAAGGGCCAAGAGTGTCTTGTGGTTGAAGTGTTTAAGTAATATAATTCTATTGTATCATGTCAAAGGGCTTGTTCCCTCCATGTAATGTACAACAGTCTTTCAACCCCCATCTGGGGGGGGGGGGGGGTGTCAAACCTGTATAAATACTAGGCATCTAGCCTTTAATAAAAGTCATTCTGTTTTAAACCTGAAACTGGCTGGGTTGTGAATTGCTGATTCCCTATGCAGGACGTTGTTCCCTGGTATTAACCCTTGGTACACTGTTGGTACCGTAACAGTAATGAAGGGTTATAGATAACCAGGGTAATGTAATGAAGGGTTATAGATAACTAGGTTAATGTAATGAAGGGTTATATATAACTAGGGTAATGTAATGAAGGGTTAAAGATAACTAGGGTAATGTAATGAAGGGTTATATATAACTAGGGTAATGTAATGAAGGGTTATAGATAACTAGGGTAATGTAATGAAGGGTTATATATAACTAGGGTAATGTAATGAAGGGTTATAGATAACTAGGGTAATGTAATGAAGGGCTATAGATAACTAGGGTAATGTAATGAAGGGTTAAAGATAACTAGGGTAATGTAATGAAGGGTTATAGATAACTAGGGTAATGTAATGAAGGGTTAAAGATAACTAGGGTAATGTAATGAAGGGTTATATATAACTAGGGTAATGTAATGAAGGGTTATAGATAACTAGGGTAATGTAATGAAGGGTTATATATAACTAGGGTAATATAATGAAGGGTTATAGATAACTAGGGTAATGTAATGAAGGGCTATAGATAACTAGGGTAATGTAATGAAGGGTTATAGATAACTAGGGTAATGTAATGAAGGGTTATATATAACTAGGGTAATATAATGAAGGGTTATATATAACTAGGGTAATATAATGAAGGGTTATAGATAACTAGGGTAATGTAATGAAGGGTTATAGATAACTAGGGTAATGTAATGAAGGGTTAAAAATAACTAGGGTAATGTAATGAAGGGTTATATATAACTAGGGTAATGTAATGAAGGGTTATAGATAACTAGGGTAATGTAATGAAGGGTTAAAGATAACTAGGGTAATGTAATGAAGGGCTATAGATAACTAGGGTAATGTAATGAAGGGTTATAGATAACTAGGGTAATGTAATGAAGGGCTATAGATAACTAGGGTAATTTAATGAAGGGCTATAGATAACTAGGATAATGTAATGAAGGGCTATAGATAACTAGGGTAATGTAATGAAGGGTTAAAAATAACTAGGGTAATGTAATGAAGGGTTATATATAACTAGGGTAATGTAATGAAGGGTTATAGATAACTAGGGTAATGTAATGAAGGGTTAAAAATAACTAGGGTAATGTAATGAAGGGTTATATATAACTAGGGTAATGTAATGAAGGGTTATAAATAACTAGGGTAATGTAATGAAGGGTTAAAGATAACTAGGGTAATGTAATGAAGGGCTATAGATAACTAGGGTAATGTAATGAAGGGTTATAGATAACTAGGGTAATGTAATGAAGGGCTATAGATAACTAGGGTAATGTAATGAAGGGTTATAGATAACTAGGGTAATGTAATGAAGGGCTATAGATAACTAGGGTAATTTAATGAAGGGCTATAGATAACTAGGATAATGTAATGAGGGGCTATAGATAACTAGGGTAATGTAATGAAGGGCTATAGATAATTAGGACTTTCATTCATCGGTTCTTGTTTTCTTCCTAATAGTCACCTAGATTACAAGATTTGCGCTATAGAGGGTGCGAAACGACTGCAACAAAAGTTATTATTTCACCCTCCATATCGCTGCCATTACAAGTTTATAAAAAGCCGCCTTGTGCGTGCGATATGGTGGCGATGAGCTCCATACCGCACAAAATCCAAGTGCTGTTTTGGCGTGCTTGTGCACACTTTCCCCATAGACATCAATGGGGAGAGAGAGTTAGAAAAAAAAACTAACACCTACGATTGCAGAATGAAAAGCTCCGTAATGCAGCCCCATTGATGTCTATGGGGACAAAAAGTTACGTTTAAACCTAACACCCTAAAATAAACCCCAAGTCTAAACACCCCTAATCTGCCACTCCCCCGACATCGCAGACACCTAAATAAAGTTATTAACTCCTAATCTGCCACTCCCTGACATCGCCGACACCTAAATAAAGTTATTAACCCCTAATCTGCCACTCCCTGACATCGCCGACACCTAAATAAAGTTATTAACTCCTAATCTGCCACTCCCTGACATCGCCGACACCTAAATAAAGTTATTAACTCCTAATCTGCCACTCCTGACATCGCTGCCACTATTAAAATTATTAACCCCTATTCACCCACACCCCGACATCGCCCACACTATAATAAAGATATTAACCCCTATTCCCCCGCACCCCAACATCGCCCACACTATAATAAAGATATTAACCCCTATTCTGCCGCTCTCTAACATTGCCGCCACTAAATAAAGTATTAAACCCTAAACCTCTGGCCTCCCACATCACTGCCACTAAATAAACCTATTAACCCCTAAACCAACAGCCCCCCACATCGCAAATAAATAAATTAAACTATTAACCCCTAAACCTACCAACCCCCTAAATTTAAATTACAATATCTTAAAATAAATAAAAACTTAACTTTAAACTATAAATTAAACTAACATTACTATTATACTAAAATTAAAATAACTATCAATTAAATAAATTAAATTATACATTAAAAAAACCTAACACTACTAAAAAAAATAAAATCTTCTATCTTCATCCCGGTGGCGCGGAGCAGGTCCTTCCTGAAGACATCCGGCGCGGAGCATCCTCGTTAATATGGTCACTGCCATATACTGAATCTTCAATGCAAAAAGTGTATGTAGTGAGACAGCAACCTCTTTGGTCTGCGCACGTAGGACAGGGACTCTGCAATAATCCCTAGAATCCACAACAATCAACAAATGTCCACAGCGCTTCTTAGATTTCCTCAAATTACTTTATTATTTCCACAGACATCCAAATAATAAGCGACGTTTCGGGTGACAACCCTTACTCATGCTTTACATATGTGCTTATTACCTTCAACCTTTTATACATTTTAAAACCATCACAATTCGCGCCAACCACCTTATTTTGCCGCTCTGCTGCCATCTTGTGGTAAAAAAATCATCATTACACCTTTATTATTGCAAAACACATAATAAAATTAAAACCATGTTGATTATTCACACAGTAATAATAAACATCCTACGTATGCCTATTTGTATCTAACCTTTTTCATTTCTTCACTGCTTTTTCTTATGTATTTATTTAAATATTCATCCAATATTAATAAATATTTATTTATTAATTAATTTTTAAAGGAAGACTGCCCAATCATATTCTCTGTTCATACCTTTTGGTACCAAACTCTCTAATTCCCTGATCCAGAACATTTCTTTTTGCTTTAACAATCTTTCTGTATTGCTACCGTTTGTCTGGGGGCCTACACTATCAATAATCTGCCATCTGAGTTGACTTATTTGATGTCCACAAAAGGACTGTCATTTTGTCCCTATACAGACACTAACTTTTTCGAATTAGAAAAGGACTTACAAAAATTTTACAGGAATTTGAAACTGAAACTATGGTTTAATCAAAAGGATGATATTAACACACAAGTTGGTAACGGAAGTCACACTAAGAACACGGGCTGGGCTTTAAAACAGTTTAACTTGAGAAATAAAAGCACATTTAACCCTGCTGTAATGAACCATAGTCTCAATACCTTTGTAGAATTGGTCAATAATGACATTAACACATTGAGAAAAAATGGCATGAGAAAACAAAATGTAACATACAATCTTAATAAAAAAGAGTATGAGGCCATTAAAACACTAAAAAACAAATCAGATAAATTCATAATAAAAAAAGCCGATAAGGGCGGAGCCACAGTGATCCTAAATTGGGATTACTATATCGAAGAACTATATGAACAACTGGGGGATAGTGAGACATATAGAAAAATAGGATTTAATCCTGTATCTAGGATACAAAAATAAATATCTAATATACTTGAGAAAGCACACAATGAGGGACTTATTGATAAGAAATTGAAAGATTTTTTATTTAATAAAGAACCAAGAAATCCGATCTTCTATACAGTCCCTAAAGTTCATAAAAATGTCACCAAGCCTTCAGGGAGGCCCATTGTGTCAAGTGTAGAATCAGCATTCTCTAATATATCTACATTCCTAGATAACATTTTACAAAATGAGGTAATACAGATACCATCATATATAAAGGACACAAGAGATTTTCTTGATAAAGTGGGTAATGTAGTGTTAGAATCAGACAAATTTATCCTCTTTACTATGGACGTAAAAAGTCTTTACACGGCCATAAAACATGAGACAGGGCTAGGTATAATTAGAAAAATACTCTCTTCCAACAAACAATATTCAAGAAAACAGGTAGATTTTGTTGAAAATCTGTTAAGGTTAATCCTCTATTGGAATCACTTTCTCTTTGAAGACAGTTGGTACATCCAAATTAAGGGAACAGCTATGGGGACCAATGTTGCCCCATCATATGCCAACTTATTCATGAGTGAAATAGAAGAAAAGATCATCTATGAGAACGATAAGTTCATTGAGTATGGAGCCACATGGTGGCGCTTCATAGATGATGTATTTGGCATATGGTGGGGCAGCATTGAGTCCCTGTTACAATTTACTAAAGATATTAACTCAGCAGTAAGAGGTCTAGAGTTCTCAGTAGAATACAGCGAGGAGTCTGTTACTTTTCTTGACACAAGAGTCATTAAAGAAGGTAATAAATTAATTTTTGACATACATAAAAAAAGTACTGACCGCAACACACTGCTGAGATATGACAGTTTCCACCCAAAGAGTCTAATAGAATCCCTTCCCAAAAGTCAATTGTTAAGGGTTGACAGAATAGTGAGTAAGGAAAATGTGAAAAAACATAGAATAGAGGAGATGAAAAATAAATTCAAGGAAAGGGGGTACCCAGAACCACCCATTAATAACCAAATTCAGGCTATACATGAAAGTAAGAAAGTATCTAAAGAAGGAAAACAGAATAGATTAGTGTT
Organism: Bombina bombina; assembly: GCF_027579735.1. Lineage (NCBI taxonomy): Eukaryota > Metazoa > Chordata > Amphibia > Anura > Bombinatoridae > Bombina > Bombina bombina. The sequence goes on along the minus strand of NC_069502.1, from coordinate 19,707,938 downwards.
AGTGACACAGTACAACCCACTAAGTAACAAGATCAGTAATATAGTGAGGAAACATTGGCACATTCTAAAAGATTGTAACAAAGAGATTAATGAATTTAAAGAAGCACCCCTTATGGCGTACAAAAGAGTGAAGAATTTAGGGGATCATTTAATAAAAACTGATGTGGGATCTAAAAAGAAAGACAGAAAAACATTTCTAAGTAAGAAAAATTTGGGGTGCTTCCCATGCTTGGGATGCATGAGCTGCAGTTCCATGATAAAAGGCAATAGTTTTGTACATCCGAGAAAAGGTAAAAAGTATTTTATAAGAGATTACTATACATGTGAATCTACACATATAGTCTACTTAATAAAATGTCCATGTTCGCTTATTTATATAGGTGAATCTATACGCATGGCCCGAGATAGGATGTCACAGCATAGGTCTAATATTAGAAATACCAACATAGTAGCACCAGTATCACATCATTTTTTAAAATGTGGACATCAAATAAGTCAACTCAGATGGCAGATTATTGATAGTGTAGGCCCCCAGACAAACGGTAGCAATACAGAAAGATTGTTAAAGCAAAAAGAAATGTTCTGGATCAGGGAATTAGAGAGTTTGGTACCAAAAGGTATGAACAGAGAATATGATTGGGCAGTCTTCCTTTAAAAATTAATTAATAAATAAATATTTATTAATATTGGATGAATATTTAAATAAATACATAAGAAAAAGCAGTGAAGAAATGAAAAAGGTTAGATACAAATAGGCATACGTAGGATGTTTATTATTACTGTGTGAATAATCAACATGGTTTTAATTTTATTATGTGTTTTGCAATAATAAAGGTGTAATGATGATTTTTTACCACAAGAGGGCAGCAGAGCCGCAAAATAAGGTGGTTGGCGCGAATTGTGATGGTTTTAAAATGTATAAAAGGTTGAAGGTAATAAGCACATATGTAAAGCATGAGTAAGAGTTGTCACCCGAAACGTCGCTTATTATTTGGATGTCTGTGGAAATAATAAAGTAATTTGAGGAAATCTAAGAAGCGCTGTGAATCTTCAATGCAAGGGAGCCTTTTCAAAATGGTATCCCTTGCATTCCTATTAGCTGAATTGATTTTTGAAATTCAAATCAGCCAATAGGATGAGAGCTACTGAAATGCTATTGGCTGTTCAAACCAGCCAATATGAGAGCTACTGAAATTCTATTGGCTATTCAAATCAGCCAATAGAATTTCAGTAGCTCTCATCCTATTGGCTGATTTGAATAGCCAATAGGATTTTAGTAGATCTCATCCTATTGGCTGATTTGAATTTCAAAAATCAAATCAGCCAAAAGGGATGCAAGGGACGCCATTTTGAAAAGGCTCCCGTGCATTGAAGATTCAGTATATGGCAGTGACCGTATGAAGAGGATGTTTATCACCAGATGTCTTCAGGATGGAGTCACTCCGCGCCGCCTGGATGAAGATAGAAGACACCACAAGGATGGATGAAGACCTCGCCGCCTGGATGTCTGGACTTCAGAAACTGTAAGTGGATAATCGGGGGTTAGTGTTAGGTTTTTTTAAACTTTTTTGGGGTGGTTTTTTTTTTTAGATTAGGGTTTGGGCATTCTTAAAAGAGCTAAATGCCCTTTTCAGGGCAAGAAAAAGAGCTGAATGCCCATACAAATGCCCTTTTCAGGGCAATGGGTAGCTTAGGTTTTTGTTAGAGTAAGGTTTTTTATTTTAGGGGGTTGGTTGGGTGGTGGGTTTTACTGTTGAGGGGGTCTTTGTATTTTTTTTAAGGTAAAAGAGCTGATTTCTTTAGGGCAATGCTTACAAAAACATAATTTATGTAAGAATTTACCTGATAAATTAATTTATTTCATATTGGCAAGAGTCCATGAGCTAGTGACGTATGGGATATACATTCCTACCAGGAGGGGCAAAGTTTCCCAAACCTCAAAATGCCTATAAATACACCCCCCACCACACCCACAATTCAGTTTAATGAATAGCCAAGAAGTGGGTGATAAGAAAGGAGCGAAAGCATCAAGGAATTGGAATAATTGTGCTTTATACAAAAAAAATCATAACCACCATAAAAAAGGGTGGGCCTCATGGACTCTTGCCAATATGAAAGAAATGAATTTATCAGGTAAGTTCTTACATAAATTATGTTTTCTTTCATGTAATTAGCAAGAGTCCATGAGCTAGTGACGTATGGGATAGCAAATACCCAACATGTGGAACTCCACGCAAGAGTCACTAGAGAGGGAGGGATAAAAATAAAGACAGCCAATTCCGCTGAAAAATAAATCCACAACCCAAATCAAAAGTTTTAATCTTTATAATGAAAAAAACTGAAATTATAAGCAGAAGAATCAAACTGAAACAGCTGCCTGAAGTACTTTTCTACCAAAAACTGCTTCTGAAGAAGAGAAAACCTCAAAATGGTAGAATTTAGTAAAAGTATGCAAAGAAGACCAAGTTGCTGCTTTGCAAATCTGATCAACAGAAGCTTCATTCTTAAAAGCCCAGGAAGTAGAAACTGACCTATTAGAATGAGCCGTAATCCTCTGAGGCGGGGATTTACCCGACTCCAAATAAGCATGATGAATTAAAAGCTTTAACCAAGATGCCAAAGAAATGGCAGAAGCCTTCTGACCTTTCCTAGAAACAAAAAAAGAAAGCAAATAGACTAGAAGTCTTTCTGAAATCATTAGTAGCTTCAACATAATATTTCAAAGCTCTAACCACATCCAAAGAATGTAAAGATCTCTCCAGAGAATTCTTTGGATTAGGACACAATGAAGGGACAACAATTTCTCTACTAATGTTGTTGGAATTCACAACTTTAGGTAAAAATGTAAATGAAGTCCGCAAAACCGCCTTATCCTGATGAAAAATCAGAAAACGAGACTCACAAGAAAGAGCAGATAATTCAGAAACTCTTCTAGCAGAAGAAATGGCCAAAAGGAACAAAACTTTCCAAGAAAGTAATTTAATGTCCAGAGAATGCATAGGCTCAAACGGAGGAGCCTGTAAAGCCCTCAAAACCAAATTAAGACTCCAAGGAGGAGAGATTGGCTTAATGATAGGCTTGATACGAACCAAAGCCTGTACAAAACAATGAATATCAGGAAGATTAGCAATTTATCTGTGGAACAGAACAGAAAGAGCAGAGATTTGTCCTTTCAAGGAACTTGCAGACAAACCCTTATCCAAACCATCCTGAAGAAACTGTAAAATTCTGGGAATTCTAAAACCTAGCCTACAAAATTAAAACTAAATACCATCAGTTCCCTAAGGATTTGGCATTGACTGATGTTGAACACAACACAGCAGGAAAGGCAGAAACAGAATAGGCAGCAGCGTTACTGAAATAGGTCTATGATAATAGTTACACAAACCTCAAAAATATACTGCCAAAGGAGGACAAAGACGTGGCTAGAATCCCTTGGACACAGCAGCCAGCAGCTCCCTAAGGATTTGGAATTGACTGATGACCACCACAAAGCTGGAATAGCAGTAGCAGCAGATAGCAGCAGAGTTACTGAAGTAGGCCACTGGATTTTGGTGCACAAACCCCATAAATACACCTCCAAGGAAAGTGAGAAGTGAATTAAAAGTAGTATGGGTGAAAGGAAATCAAGTTCTCTCACATTCCTCACCTTCTCACGCACCTATTCCTTAAAAATGTTTACAGTGTACTTGGAGACTCAAGTCAGAGATCTGTTTACAAACTCTTTGTGAAAGTCCATTAACATGAGCAAGAGCAGTATCTCTCAGAAACCCAACTTAACCATAAGCGAGAGCTTTGAAAAGGATGCTTTGGTAAAGGAAGAGATGCACAATGGTGTAGAATGTGCATCAGTACTGAAGGGACCACAGTTTTGTCTGTTTCTTTTTCCTAACTTGTGTACTCCCCGTATTTGCAAAGCATCTTTATATGATTTTCAGGTGAGTCTCCAGCATAACGTTATCATGAACTCCTGTCTTTAGAACATAGGCCACCATTTATCAAAGTTTCAACACAGAAATCGCCAAAAGTTGGTGTCAAATTCTGCACATATTTTGCAATGCAAAGTCATGAAGCTGTCAGTTAATGAAAAATTCATGAAACAAGCTTAGTTTGAGAGTATTTTACACATAACTATTGGCAATCCGACAAATTTTGATGTTATCAATCTTTCAATTTTCTTATCCGTGGCGCAAACGCAGCAGCGGAGATTCCTTGAAATCTACGACCTAAAAGCTTGTGAAGACTACAGTATAGGAAACAATGCTGAGATACCTCCCCCAAAGTAAAGTGTAGCGTTAACTATCAAAGAATAGAATCACATCTTTATTGTCAGATCTACAGTAAAGTAGTCTTCAGCATTAATATTTTCATGTTTTTTTTTTTATTCATGGATAATTATGAGATGCACGACAAGGTGTCTGAAAAGAGACAATCAGAACAAGAAGATCTCTAAAATGAAAGTGTTTTATTAGTCATAAAAAATTTAAAAAAGGCATATATAGATAATTACCTTAAAACCATAATTTATGTAAGAACTTACCTGATAAATTAATTTCTTTCATATTGGCAAGAGTCCATGAGCTAGTGACTTATGGAATATACAATCCTACCAGGAAGGGCAAAGCTTCCCAAACCTCAAAATGCCTATAAATACACCCCTCACCACACCCACAATTCAGTTTAACGAATAGCCAAGCAGTGAGGTGATAAAGAAAGGAGTAGAAAGCATCAACAAAAGAAATTTGGAAATAATTGTGCTTTATACAAAAAATCATAACCACCATAAAAAGGGTGGGCCTCATGGACTCTTGCCAATATGAAAGAAATGAATTTATCAGGTAAATTCTTACATATATTATGTTTTCTTTCATGTAATTGGCAAGAGTCCATGAGCTAGTGATGTATGGGATAGCAAATACCCAAGATGTGGAACTCCACGCAAGAGTCACTAGAGAGGGAGGGATAAAAATAAAGACAGCCAATTCTGCTGAAAAATAAATCCACAACCCAAATCAAAAGTTTTAATCTTTATAATGAAAAAAACTGAAAATATAAGCAGAAGAATCAAACTGAAACAGCTGCCTGAAGTACTTTTCTAACAAAAACTGCTTCTGAAGAAGAGAAAACATCAAAATGGTAGAATTTAGTAAAAGTATGCAAAGAAGACCATGTTGCTGCTTTGCAAATCTAATCAACAGAAGCTTCATTCTTAAAAGCCCAGGAAGTAGAAACTGACCTAGTAGAATGAGCTGTAATCCTCTGAGGCAAGGATTTACCCGACTCCAAATAAGCATGATGAATTAAAAGCTTTAACCAAGCTGCCAAAGAAATGGCAGAAGCCTTCTGACCTTTCCTAGAACCAAAAAAGATAAGAAATGAAGTCAGCAAAACCGCCTTATCCTGATGAAAAATCAGAAAAGGAGACTCACAAGAAAGACTCACAAGAAAGAGCAGATAATTCGGAAACTCTTCTAGCAGAAGAAATGACCAAAAGGAACAATACTTTTCAAGAAAGTAATTTAATGTCCAGAGAATGCGTAGGCTCAAACTGAGGAGCCTGTAAAGCCCTCAAAACCAAATTAAGACTCCAAGGAGGAGAGATTGACTTAATGACAGGCTTGATACAAACCAAAGCCTGTACAAAACAATGAATATCAAGAAGATTAGCAATTTTTCTGTGGAACAGAACAGAAACAGCAGAGATTTGTCCTTTCAAGGAACTTGCAGACAAACCCTTATCTAAACCATCCTGAAGAAACTGTAAAATTCTAGGAATTCTAAAAGAATGCCAAGAGAATTTATGAGAAGAACACCATGTAAATGCAAGTCTTCCAAACGCTGTAATAAATCTTTCTAGATACAGATTTACGAGCCTGCAACATAGTATTAATCACTGAGTCAGAGAAACCTCTATGACTAAGCACTAAGCGTTCAATCTCCATACCTTCAAATTTAATGATTTGAGATCCTGATGGAAAAATGGGCCTTGAGATAGAAGGTCTAGCCTTAACGGAAGTAGCCAAGGTTGGCAACTGGACATCCGAACAAGATCTGCATACCAAAACCTGTGAGGCCATGCTGGAGCCACCAGCAGTACAAATGAATGCTCCATTATGATTTTGTAAATAACTCTTGGAAGAAGAACTAGAGGCAAAAAGATATAAGCAGGTTGAAAACCCCAAGGAAGTGTCAACGCCTGAGGATCCCTGGACCTGAACAGATACCTGGGAAGTTTCCTGTTTAGATGAGAAGCCATCAGATCTATTTCTGGAAGCCTCCACATCTGAACAATCTGAAAAAACACATCTGGATGAAGAGACCACTCTCCCAGATGTAAAGTCTGGCAGCTGAGATAATCCACTTCCCAATTGTCTATACCTGGGATATGGACCGCAGAAATTAGACAGGAGCTGGATTCTGCCCATGCAAGTATCCAAGATACTTCTTTCATAGCTTGAGGACTGTGAGTCCCACCTTGATGATTGACATATGCCATGGTTGTGACATTGTCTGTTTGAAAACAAATAAACGGTTCTTTCTTCAGAAGAGGCCAAAACTGAAGAGCTCTGAGAATCGCACTGAGTTCCAAAATATTGATTGGTAATCTCACCTCTTGAGACTTCCAAGCCCCCTGCGCTGTCAGAGATCCCCAGACAGCTCCCCAACCTGAAAGACTTGCATCTGTTGTGATCACAGTCCAAGCTGGACGAACAAAAGAAGCCCCTTGAACTAAACGATGGTGATCTAACCACCAAGTCAGAGATAGTCGAACATTGGGATTTAAGGATATTAATTGTGATATCTTTGTATAATCCCTGCACCATTGGCTCAGCATACAAAGCTGAAGAGGTCTCATGTGAAAACGAGCAAAGGGGATCGCGTCCGATGCTGCAGTCATGAGACCTAAAACCTCCATGCACATAGCTACTGAAGGGAATGATTGAAACTGAAGGTTTCGACAAGCTGAAATCAATTTCAGACGTCTTTTGTCTGTTAGAGACAAAGTCATGGATACTGAATCTATTTGGAATCCTAAAAATGTTACCCTTGTCTGAGGAATCAAGGAACTTTTTGGTAAATTGATCCTCCAACCATGTCTTTGAAGAAACAACACTATTGGATTTGTGTGAGATTCTGCAGAATGTAAAGACTGAGCAAGTACCAAGATATCATCCAAATAAGAAAACACTGCAATACCCCGCTCTCTGATTACAGAGAGTAGGGCACCAAGAACCTTTGAAAAGATCCTTGGAGCTGTTGTTAGGCCAAAAGGAAGAGCAACAAATTGGTAATGCTTGTCTAGAAAAGAGAATCTCAGGAACTGAGAGTGATCTGGATGAATCGGAATATGAAGATATGCATCCTGTAAGTCTATTGTGGACATATAATGCCTTTGCTGAACAAAAGGCAGAATAGTCCTTATAGTGACCATCTTGAATGTTGGTATTCTTACATAATGATTCAAATTTTTTTATCCAGAACTGGTCTGAAAGAATTATCTTTCTTTGGAACACTGAAAAGATTTGAATAAAACCCCAGACCTCATTCCTGAAAAGGAACTGGCACAATTACCCCCGATACCTCTAGGTCTGAAAAACACTTCAGGAAAGCCTGAGCCTCTACTGATTTCACTGGAATGCGTGAGAGAAAGAAAATTCTCACAGGCGGTCTTACTTTGAAACCTATTCTGTACCCTTGAGAAATAATGTTCTGAATCCAATGATTTTGGATTTAATTGATCCAAACATCCTTGTAAAATCTTAGTCTGCCCCCTACCAGATGCGCTGGAATGAGGGCCGCACCTTCATGTGAACTTGGGGGCTGATTTTGATTTTTTAAATGTCTTGGATTTATTCCAGATGGGAGAAGGCTTCCAATTGGAAACCGTTCCCTTAGGGGAAGGGTCAGATTTCTGTTCCTTATTTTGACGAAAGGAACGAAAACGGTTAGCAGCCCTAAATTTACCCTTAAATTTTTTATCCTGAGGCAAAAAAGCTCCCTTCCCCCCAGTGACAGTTGAAATAATAGAATCCAACTGAGAACCAAATAATTTATTACCTTGGAAAGAAAGAGATAGCAACGTTGATTTAGAAGTCATATCAGCATTCCAAGATATAAGCCATAAAGCTCTTCTAGCTAATATAGCTAAAGACATTCTAATGATATCAAAAATGGCATCACAAATGAAATTATTAGCATGTTGAATTAACTTAACAATGCTATACACATTATGATCTGGTACTTGTTGTGCTAATGTTTCTAACCAAAAGGTTGAAGCAGCAGCAACATCAGCCAAAGAAATAGCAGGCCTAAGAAGATGACCTGAACATAAATTAATCAGGAAGAATAGAGTTACAGTTCCACACTCCGTGTATAAAAACAAATTTTATTTGCACAATCTTTAAAAATAAACTTGAAAGATATTGTGACAGCCTGCCACATTCGTAGAGAGGAAGCGCAGCACACAGGCTTACGCGTTTCGGCAGTTTGCCGTAATCATAGCCTGATGTGTGTGTACTCTCCTTGCCTTTAAGAACACTTAAAACCATGCTGATAGGATAAGAAAGCGCTTGTCCCTCCCTCTAATTAGAAGCACCTAAGGAATACCTGAGATAGGGAATTAACTCTTTGTAGGATGCTGACTTATTCAAATGTGCCACACACAGTAATATTAACTCCTTATGTAAACAGAAGAATGTTTTCAATAAACTTCCCTTTATTGTTAGAATGTATTATATCAAGGGGTATCTTTATGTTTATCTCTTTTTACCTTCTTATCAATATCCCTGAGATTAGGGTTTGTCTAAAATGGAAACATGGGAGTTTATATTACTTTACTAGATAGAATTGTTGAGTTTGCAGAAGGGGTGATGATGATTTTAAAGCTGTAGGATTCTTCTATTCCCAATAATTGATTATGTCGTATCTGGAATTGAGACCCTCTGGAAATCTGGTTCTGAGTCTCAATATCCAGAATATTTCCCTTTTTGCCAAAAGTTTATCTAGATCACCTCCCCTTTTGGGAATTTTCACTTCCTTTATGGCACACCATTTTAGTGTAAAAATGTCAATATTATGGTTTTCAATAAAATGTCGCACCAGAGGTGTTTGTGATTTACCTCTCGTGATCGTAGATATATGCTCCCATATTCTTGTCTTAATGTCCCTTGAGGTGAGGCCTATGTATTGAACTCCACACATTTGACAGGTAAGCATGTATATCACACTACATGTCGTGCAGTTCATACATGTTTTAATCTGAAAGACCTCTGCTGTCACTTGGGACTTAAATGACTTAGTTTTGTCAAGGTATTCGCACGGCTTGCACTTTTTATGACCGCAGTTGTACATACCCCTGCTGGACATCCAAGTGCCCTGGGATTTGATCTCTGACTTTAGTACAGTGGGTGATAGCAGTGACACTAGAGTTGGACATTTCCTCGAACTACATCTCAGACCCTTCTTGACCACTTCGACGAGCTTATCATCTGCGGCCAGGATGGGAAAATGTTTCCGTACTATATTGGCAATTGGACTATAAGGGAGTGACATTTGTCACCAGTTACAGTGCACTGGTGACAAATGTCACTCCCTTATAATCCTCTTTTTGTTTTCTATTCCCCTCAAGGAAAGTCGCTCATTCTCTGGGTTCAACCTGCATATGGGCTTTTTTAATTATCTTGTTCGCATAAATCCTTTCTTTTAACCTCTGTTCTAAAGCAGCTGCCTCCTGATGGTAGTCTATTTCGCTTGAACAATTCCTCTTTAGGCGAATAAATTCACCCATGGCAACTGCTCCCACTGTATGTGTTGGATGGCAGCTTTTGCCATGTAATAATTTGTTACCACTGATTTTCTTATTATTACCACTGGTTTTCTAAATACTCTCGTAGTGACCCTACCTTCTCCAGTGCCTGTTAGTATTAGATCCAGATAGTTGATCACTGTGGGATTGTGTTCATAGGTAGAACTCATACCCACTTCATTTTTGTTCAAACTCTCCACAAATCCCACAATGTCTGATGGATCCCCTCTCCAGATAAACAGGAGATCGTCAATGTATCTTCCATAAATGACGATTCTATCCTTATAGATATTTCTATCTCCAAAGATGTGGAAAAATTCCCACCAACCTAAAAATAGGTTGGCGTAGGACGGTGCAAACTTAGCCCCCTTCGCAGTCCCACATCTTTGGAGATAGAAAAAACATCTTGAAACTGGAAGAAATTATGGGTCAACAAGTACCTGATCACCTTTATTACAAAGTCCTTAAATTCTCTCGAAAACTCAGAATGGTTTCTAAGAAAGAATTTGATAGCCTCTAGACCTTCCTCGTGAGGAATCGAGGAATATAGGGGCACAGCGTCCACCGTCAGCCAATGATAATCTAGATCCCAAACCTGGTTTTCCATCATATTAAGGACATGTTTAGTGCCCTTAATAAATGATGGTAGTGACTTTACAAATGGTTGAAGAATGGTATCCACCCACTGGCAATTGTGCTCTAAAAGAGACCCTATACCACTTACTATGGGGCGACCCTCTATATTACTCAGAGATTTATGGACCTTTGGTAGGTGATGGAACAGGGGTGTTCTGGGATTATCCACCATTAAAAACTCCATAGTTTTTGAGTCAATGCACCCTTGTTCCATCCCCTCATCCAACAGGTGGTGTAGTTCCCTCTTGAAGGGCTCTGTCGGGTCTCTCTGTAATGTGATGTAATTTTTTTCATTACCTAGTTGTCTCAATGCTTCCTCCACATAAACATCCCTATCCAAGACAACTACAGTCCCTCCCTTGTCCGCATTTTTAATGATGAGTTCAGTGTCTTCCTGCAATTGTTTTACAGCTATTTTGTCTTTTCCCTTCAAATTGTGTCTGGTCTGGACTGTGCTGTCTTTAAGGGCAATTAAATCTTTTTCAACTCTATTAAAGAAAGTTTCTTAAATAGTCCCCCTGCTCTGAATGGGATAAAATACAGACTTGGGTTTGAAACTTGTCCCTTTATTGATATGGCCATGTTCTGTGAATTCATCAAATTGTAAACTTTGTAATGTTACCTCATCACAGACCCCCTGGAAGGTTAATCTGATAGGTTCTGTCTCCAACTCTGTACTTATGTTTCCAGAGACCTCTGTGTCTTCCCCACCACTAAAGTGTTTTTTTAAAGTTATGTTTCTTACTAGTCTGTTAACATCAATGATGGTCTGGAAGACACTGAAGTCTGTGGTTGGCGAAAAGGATAGCCCATATTGTAACACATTGAATTGTTCTTTAGTTAGATGTTTCTTAGACAAATTGATCCCATTGCCTACTTGTATTTCATTTGTATTCTCTGCCCCCTCAATTGATATCTTTCCTGTGATGTGTTTGTATCTGGAACTGTCTTTAGTGCCGTGTCCAATGGAAAAACCTGCTCTATCTCAATAGCTTCTGACCTCTGTGTTTCTCTGTGGGAGTTTATCTATTCTCTCCCTGTTTTGTGGCAGATTTTTTCTGCTCCCTTTTCTCTTTAGGTCTTACTGTATGTGGAGAGTCTACCCTTGTGTTATCTGTTGTCTATTTCAGAATACCTGTGTATGCAACTGAAGATTCATCATTTTCTGATGATCTTTCATCTGAGGAGTACCCTCTCTCACTATCTGATACACTGTCGGAAAAGGAAATTGTCTTGGAGCTACTCTTACCTTTTTTCCCTTTGTTTTTATTTTTATTTTGTTTATTTGAGCTACCATGTCTGTTCTGAATACGTTGCTTCCTATTCCAAATGTACACTGTTTTATTCTCATAGTCAGATTTGTCTCTTAAATATTTGGTGTGTTTGTTTTCCATAACTACTTTTTTGTTATTTGCTAATGCTGTCAAATCTCAAGAAATCAATATCATCCCTTCTCTTATTCATTTCCAACTGTATGTCATCTATCTGTTTTCTAATATCAGTTAGCTGTTTTTGCTTATATTCCACCAACATCAGCATTAATCTTGATGAGCACTCTGAGAGCACCTTATTCCAAGATTCAATAAATTCAGAGTCATTAATGTCCACTTCAAAAGTTGGAAACTTAAAAATTCTGAGACCTCGGGGTATCATTTTCAACCTCATATATCTGTCGAATGTCCATAGGTCCCATTGCAATCTAGTTTCTTTTAACAATAATCTTTCCATGGCATCAAACAAGCTGCTAAGAGTTAGTATTCCCTTATCATTAGAAAAAATCATATCACAGTCTATTGTGTTGGTGAATAGAGTTACAGTTCCACACTCCGTGTATAAAAACAACTCATATCACAGTCTATTGTGTTGGTGTTCCTTGCTGCTAGTCGCATTAGAGCAAAAAACTGTTGCTGTTGGCTGCTGTCCATCACATCTGGATAAAGAGACCACTCTCCCAGATGTAAAGTCTGGCAGCTGAGATAATCCACTTCCCAATTGTCTATACCTGGGATATGGACCGCAGAATTTAGACAGGAGCTGGATTCTGCCCATGCAAGTATCCAAGATACTTCTTTCATAGCTTGAGGACTGTGAGTCCCACCTTGATGATTGACATATGCCATGGTTGTGACATTGTCTGTTTGAAAACAAATAAACGGTTCTTTCTTCAGAAGAGGCCAAAACTGAAGAGCTCTGAGAATCGCACTGAGTTCCAAAATATTGATTGGTAATCTCACCTCTTGAGACTTCCAAGCCCCCTGCGCTGTCAGAGATCCCCAGACAGCTCCCCAACCTGAAAGACTTGCATCTGTTGTGATCACAGTCCAAGCTGGACGAACAAAAGAAGCCCCTTGAACTAAACGATGGTGATCTAACCACCAAGTCAGAGATAGTCGAACATTGGGATTTAAGGATATTAATTGTGATATCTTTGTATAATCCCTGCACCATTGGCTCAGCATACAAAGCTGAAGAGGTCTCATGTAAAAACGAGCAAAGGGGATCGCGTCCGATGCTGCAGTCATGAGACCTAAAACCTCCATGCACATAGCTACTGAAGGGAATGATTGAAACTGAAGGTTTCGACAAGCTGAAATCAATTTCAGACGTCTTTTGTCTGTTAGAGACAAAGTCATGGATACTGAATCTATTTGGAATCCTAAAAATGTTACCCTTGTCTGAGGAATCAAGGAACTTTTTGGTAAATTGATCCTCCAACCATGTCTTTGAAGAAACAACACTATTGGATTTGTGTGAGATTCTGCAGAATGTAAAGACTGAGCAAGTACCAAGATATCATCCAAATAAGAAAACACTGCAATACCCCGCTCTCTGATTACAGAGAGTAGGGCACCAAGAACCTTTGAAAAGATCCTTGGAGCTGTTGTTAGGCCAAAAGGAAGAGCAACAAATTGGTAATGCTTGTCTAGAAAAGAGAATCTCAGGAACTGAGAGTGATCTGGATGAATTGGAATATGAAGATATGCATCCTGTAAGTCTATTGTGGACATATAATGCCTTTGCTGAACAAAAGGCAGAATAGTCCTTATAGTGACCATCTTGAATGTTGGTATTCTTACATAATGATTCAAATTTTTTTATCCAGAACTGGTCTGAAAGAATTATCTTTCTTTGGAACAATGAAAAGATTTGAATAAAACCTCAGACCTCATTCCTGAAAAGGAACTGGCACAATTACCCCCGATACCTCTAGGTCTGAAAAACACTTCAGGAAAGCCTGAGCCTCTACTGATTTCACTGGAATGCGTGAGAGAAAGAAAATTCTCACAGGCGGTCTTACTTTGAAACCTATTCTGTACCCTTGAGAAATAATGTTCTGAATCCAATGATTTTGGATTGAATTGATCCAAACGTCCTTGTAAAATCTTAGTCTGCCCCCTACCAGATGCGCTGGAATGAGGGCCGCACCTTCATGTGAACTTGGGGGCTGATTTTGATTTTTTAAATGGCTTGGATTTATTCCAGATGGGAGAAGGCTTCCAATTGGAAACCGTTCCCTTAGGGGAAGGGTCAGATTTCTGTTCCTTATTTTGACGAAAGGAACGAAAACGGTTAGCAGCCCTAAATTTACCCTTAAATTTTTTATCCTGAGGCAAAAAAGCTCCCTTTCCCCCCAGTGACAGTTGAAATAATAGAATCCAACTGAGAACCAAATAATTTATTACCTTGGAAAGAAAGAGATAGCAACGTTGATTTAGAAGTCTTATTCATTTCCAACTGTATGTCATCTATCTGTTTTCTAATATCAGTTAGCTGTTTTTGCTTATATTCCACCAACATCAGCATTAATCTTGATGAGCACTCTGAGAGCACCTTATTCCAAGATTCAATAAATTCAGAGTCATTAATGTCCACTTCAAAAGTTGGAAACTTAAAAATTCTGAGACCTCGGGGTATCATTTTCAACCTCATATATCTGTCGAATGTCCATAGGTCCCATTGCAATCTAGTTTCTTTTAACAATAATCTTTCCATGGCATCAAACAAGCTGCTAAGAGTTAGTATTCCCTTATCATTAGAAAAAATCATATCACAGTCTATTGTGTTGGTGAATAGAGTTACAGTTCCACACTCCGTGTATAAAAACAACTCATATCACAGTCTATTGTGTTGGTGTTCCTTGCTGCTAGTCGCATTAGAGCAAAAAACTGTTGCTGTTGGCTGCTGTCCATCACATCTGGATAAAGAGACCACTCTCCCAGATGTAAAGTCTGGCAGCTGAGATAATCCACTTCCCAATTGTCTATACCTGGGATATGGACCGCAGAATTTAGACAGGAGCTGGATTCTGCCCATGCAAGTATCCAAGATACTTCTTTCATAGCTTGAGGACTGTGAGTCCCACCTTGATGATTGACATATGCCATGGTTGTGACATTGTCTGTTTGAAAACAAATAAACGGTTCTTTCTTCAGAAGAGGCCAAAACTGAAGAGCTCTGAGAATCGCACTGAGTTCCAAAATATTGATTGGTAATCTCACCTCTTGAGACTTCCAAGCCCCCTGCGCTGTCAGAGATCCCCAGACAGCTCCCCAACCTGAAAGACTTGCATCTGTTGTGATCACAGTCCAAGCTGGACGAACAAAAGAAGCCCCTTGAACTAAACGATGGTGATCTAACCACCAAGTCAGAGATAGTCGAACATTGGGATTTAAGGATATTAATTGTGATATCTTTGTATAATCCCTGCACCATTGGCTCAGCATACAAAGCTGAAGAGGTCTCATGTAAAAACGAGCAAAGGGGATCGCGTCCGATGCTGCAGTCATGAGACCTAAAACCTCCATGCACATAGCTACTGAAGGGAATGATTGAAACTGAAGTTTTCGACAAGCTGAAATCAATTTCAGACGTCTTTTGTCTGTTAGAGACAAAGTCATGGATACTGAATCTATTTGGAATCCTAAAAATGTTACCCTTGTCTGAGGAATCAAGGAACTTTTTGGTAAATTGATCCTCCAACCATGTCTTTGAAGAAACAACACTATTGGATTTGTGTGAGATTCTGCAGAATGTAAAGACTGAGCAAGTACCAAGATATCATCCAAATAAGAAAACACTGCAATACCCCGCTCTCTGATTACAGAGAGTAGGGCACCAAGAACCTTTGAAAAGATCCTTGGAGCTGTTGTTAGGCCAAAAGGAAGAGCAACAAATTGGTAATGCTTGTCTAGAAAAGAGAATCTCAGGAACTGAGAGTGATCTGGATGAATCGGAATATGAAGATATGCATCCTGTAAGTCTATTGTGGACATATAATGCCTTTGCTGAACAAAAGGCAGAATAGTCCTTATAGTGACCATCTTGAATGTTGGTATTCTTACATAATGATTCAAATTTTTTTATCCAGAACTGGTCTGAAAGAATTATCTTTCTTTGGAACAATGAAAAGATTTGAATAAAACCTCAGACCTCATTCCTGAAAAGGAACTGGCACAATTACCCCCGATACCTCTAGGTCTGAAAAACACTTCAGGAAAGCCTGAGCCTCTACTGATTTCACTGGAATGCGTGAGAGAAAGAAAATTCTCACAGGCGGTCTTACTTTGAAACCTATTCTGTACCCTTGAGAAATAATGTTCTGAATCCAATGATTTTGGATTGAATTGATCCAAACGTCCTTGTAAAATCTTAGTCTGCCCCCTACCAGATGCGCTGGAATGAGGGCCGCACCTTCATGTGAACTTGGGGGCTGATTTTGATTTTTTAAATGGCTTGGATTTATTCCAGATGGGAGAAGGCTTCCAATTGGAAACCGTTCCCTTAGGGGAAGGGTCAGATTTCTGTTCCTTATTTTGACGAAAGGAACGAAAACGGTTAGCAGCCCTAAATTTACCCTTAAATTTTTTATCCTGAGGCAAAAAAGCTCCCTTTCCCCCCAGTGACAGTTGAAATAATAGAATCCAACTGAGAACCAAATAATTTATTACCTTGGAAAGAAAGAGATAGCAACGTTGATTTAGAAGTCTTATTCATTTCCAACTGTATGTCATCTATCTGTTTTCTAATATCAGTTAGCTGTTTTTGCTTATATTCCACCAACATCAGCATTAATCTTGATGAGCACTCTGAGAGCACCTTATTCCAAGATTCAATAAATTCAGAGTCATTAATGTCCACTTCAAAAGTTGGAAACTTAAAAATTCTGAGACCTCGGGGTATCATTTTCAACCTCATATATCTGTCGAATGTCCATAGGTCCCATTGCAATCTAGTTTCTTTTAACAATAATCTTTCCATGGCATCAAACAAGCTGCTAAGAGTTAGTATTCCCTTATCATTAGAAAAAATCATATCACAGTCTATTGTGTTGGTGAATAGAGTTACAGTTCCACACTCCGTGCATAAAAACAACTCATATCACAGTCTATTGTGTTGGTGTTCCTTGCTGCTAGTCGCATTAGAGCAAAAAACTGTTGCTGTTGGCTGCTGTCCATCTTTACTCTGTAAAAGAATCCTTCTTCTAAAACACTCTTTTATAGCTAATCACTGGTGCTTAACCGTGAGCACCTTAGTAAACTAATACACAGTCCAAAGAAAGTGTGATTAGCTATGGGGGACCCCTCTATTATTTAGACAATGTCCATTGGATGTGAAAATCAATTAATTAAGGTGTATTTTTTCTTTCTTATACACTTCTTTTTTTCTCTCATCTTTAAACACTTTCCCTCTTACACACTTTCACCAAAGCAGTATGGAGAGAGTCCGTCTTATACGTCAAATGGAGTTTTTGGCTTAAGTGGGATTAACTAATAGCTTTGTGTTCACATTCACTTTTTGGCTTAGTGACACGCTATTGTATACAATATAGAGATAATTCACTCACCCGCTCAGCCATACTTTCTCTGTCCTCTTCAATGATCCGTTTGGCTCTCGCCGTGTGTCGTTTCCGGTGCGGTGACGTCACCGCTGTGGGTGTGTGTCCTCACGTCAGCTGCTATTGGCTGAAAAGCCGGGTACTGTGTCTTTGGCCTTATCACCACCTTCACTTATGGAACTGGATTCGGATGCCGCTTACTCAGACCTCTGCTTACGGTCTCGGCTCCTGATTGTCCCAATCTGCTGTGGTTTGGCATCGAACACTCCCATCCGGCTGGCCTTCTTGATTTCCTGGTAAGATATAATCCACGTCCTAGGGAAAAGGTGAATGTAGATCTCCTATCACATCCAATGCGAGTAGAAGCAGGAGAAAACAATGGAGTGTGGTAACAAACAGCTTTAAGCCATCAGGAAGAAAAGAGTTACAGAGAGTAGAGAGGAAAGTGCAGCACACAGGCTTACACGTTTCGGCAGTTTGCCGTAATCATAGCCTGATGTGTGTGTACTCTCCTTGCCTTTAAGAACACTTAAAACCATGCTGATAGGATAAGAAAGCGCTTGTCCCTCCCTCTAATTAGAAGCACCTAAGGAATACCTGAGATAGGGAATTAACTCTTTGTAGGATGCTGACTTATTCAAATGTGCCACACACAGTAATATTAACTCCTTATGTAAACAGATGAATGTTTTCAATAAACTTCCCTTTATTGTTAGAATGTATTATATCAAGGGGTATATTTATGTTTATCTCTTTTTACCTTCTTATCAATATCCCTGAGATTAGGGTTTGTCTAAAATGGAAAAATGGGAGTTTATATTACTATACTAGATAGAATTGTTGAGTTTGCAGAAGGGGTGATGATGATTTTAAAGCTGTAGGAGGTTGGGTAAATCATGTATGCAATCAGCATAATAAATTCAAATGAATAGTTGCTAACCTACTGTATACAATATATAAACATATAAAACAACTCATTGTTACAAAATTCAGACATCCTATAAACATTGTGAATACTAAAGAAATTACGCCTGTTAAGGACTAGTTGGAAGGGATTCTTCTATTCCCAATAATTGATTATGTCGTATCTGGAATTGAGACCCTCTGGAAATCTGGTTCTGAGTCTCAATATCCAGAACATTTCCCTTTTTGCCAAAAGGGATCACCTCCCCTTTTGGGAATTTTCACATACTCTATGGCACACCATTTTAGTGTACAAATTTCACTATTATGGTTTTCAATAAAATGTCGCACCAGAGGTGTTTGTGATTTACCTCTCGTGATCGTAGATATATGCTCCAGTATTCTTGTCTTAATGTCCCTTGAGGTGAGGCCTATGTATTGAAGTCCACACATTTGACAGGTAAGCATATATATCACACTACATGTCGTGCAGTTCATACATGTTTTAATCTGAAAGACCTCTCCTGAACATAAATAAGCCTTCCTTAGAAAAGATTCAAGTTTCCTATCTAAAGGATCTTTAAAAGAAGTACTATCTGCTGTAGGAATTGTAGTACGTTTAGCAAGAGTAGAGATGGCCCCATCAACTTTGGGGATCTTTTCCCAAAACTCCAATCTATCAGTTGGCAAAGGATACAGTTTCTTAAACCTTGAAGAAGGAGTAAAAGAGGTACCCAGTCTATTCCATTCCCTAGAAATTACATCTGAAAAAGCATCAGGAACTGGTAAAACCTCTGGAATAACTACATGAGGTTTAAAATCCGAAATTAAACGTTTACTGGTTTTAATATCTAGAGGACTAGTCTCCTCCATATCTAATGCAATCAACACCTCTTTTAATAAGGAACGGAAATACTCCATTTTAAATAAATATGAGGATTTGTCAGTGTCAATATCTGAGGTAGAATCTTCTGAACCAGATAGATCGTCATCAGAGATAGATAAATCCGAATGCTGTTGGTCATTTAAAAATTCATCAAATTTATGAGAAGTTTTAAAAGACCTTTTACGTTTATTAGAAGGTGGTATGACAGACAAAGCCTTCTGAATGGTATTAGAAACAAATTATCTCACATTAACAGGAATATCCTGAACATTAGATGTTGAAGGAACAACAACAGGTAATGGATTATTACTTATGGAAATATTGTCTGCTTTTGAAAGTTTATCATGACAACTAACACAAACTACAGCCGGAGGAACAGTTACCACAAGTTTACAACAAATGCACTTAGCTTTGGTACAACCGACATCAGGCAGCAGGTTTCCAGTAGTAGATTCTGATACAGGATCAGCTTGAGACATCTTGCAATATGTAATAGAAAAAATAACATATAAAGCAAAATTATCAATTTCCCTATATGACAGTTTCATGAATGGGAAAAAATGCTAACAAAATAAGCCTCTGGAAACCAGAAGCAAAATGAAATAAGGACTTAAATAATGTCAAAAATCTGGTGTCAAGTATGACGCACAACTGACAAAATATTTTTTGGTGCCAAGAACATCTGCAACAAACACGAGCGTCATAGCTGACACAACTACGTGAAAACTCTCGGCGACAACTAAGATGCCGGAAATGACGAAATTGCATCAACAAACGTAATTCTCGCGCCAAAATAGTCTTGTGCCAAGAATGACGCAATAAATTGTAGCATTTTGCGCTCCCACAAGCCTAACAGCCCGCAATTTAGAAAAGAAAGTCAATTTGAAAAATTTTCAGGTAAGAAAAACTTTACTTTTTTTTAAATATATTTATAAATGCATTTCCCAAAAAATGAAACTGACAGTCTGTAAGAAGGAAATATACTGATTTACCTGAATCATGGCAAATATAAGTATAAAACATATATTTAGAACTTTACATATAAAGTGCCAAACCATAGCTGAGAGTGTCTAAATAAAGGAAAATCTACTTACCAAAAGACACCCATCCACATAGAGCAGATAGCCAAACCAGTACTGAAACAGTTATCAGTAGATGTAATGGAATATGAGAGTATATCGTCGATCTGAAAAGGGAGGTAGGAGATGAATCTCTACGACCGATAACAGAGAACCTATGAAATAGATCCCAGTTAGGATGACCATTGTATTCAATAGGTAATACTCCCTTCACATCCCTCTAACATTCACTGCACTCTGAGAGGAACCGGGCTTCAGCACGCTGAGAAGCGCATGTCAACGTAGAAATCTAGCACAAACTTATTTCACCACCTCCATAGGAGGCAAAGTTTGTAAAAACTGAATTGTGGGTGTGGTGGGGAGTGTATTTATAGGCATTTTGAGGTTTGGGAAACTCTGCCCCTCCTGGTAGGAATGTATATCCCATACGTCACTAGCTCATGGACTCTTGCCAATTACATGAAAGAAAGGCCTTTTTAAGGGCTGTTGGTAGTTTATTGTAGGCTAGGGTTTTTTTATTTTTGGGAGGGCTTTTGTATTTTTATAGGGTTATTAGATTAGGTGTAATTGTTTTTATTTTGGATAATTTCGTTTGTTATTTTTTGTAATTTAGTATTTTTTATTTTATGTAATTTAGTATTTTTTGTAATTGTAGATTTTAATTTTTTTAGTAGTGTTAGGTTTTTTTAATGTGTAATAAAATTTGTTTAATTGATAGTTATTTTAATTTTAGTATAATAGGTATAATAGTAATGTTAGTTTAATTTGTAGTTTCTTTTATTTCCCATGTAAGTTTTCATTTATTTTAAGATAGGGATCTTGTAATTTTAATTTTCAAATTTAGTGGGTTGTTAGGGGGTCGATCCGATAAACATCGTCGCCCGCAAAAGTCGGTGAAAGCCAATATTTGCGTGGGTTTGGTATCCTATATACGGCGTAACCTAGAAGTTACGCGCGTATATTTCTGCCGTCGCCCGTAGTTTTTTGGGCCATAGGCAGGTATACCAAACCCGCGCAATTTGGTATCCAATATACAGCGTAATCTTACTCCATTTTCACCTCGCCACAAAAAGCAGCCGTAAGAAGCCTTATGCTGACTATTGGAGCCCCGTAACTCCCTAAACTGGCTGCTAAAATAAACCTAACACCTAACGCATGCGCAATGTCTATCTCCCTGTCAACCGCGATCCCCTGCCGCAATCCCTAATAAAGTATTTAACCCCTAAACCGCCGCCATCTACATAAACTAACCCCCTACTGTGAGCCCCTAAAACCGCCACCATCTAACTGATCTATCCCCTAATGTGAACCCCTAAAACCGCCACCATCTAACTGATCTATCCCCTAATGTGAACCCCTTACACGGCCGCCATCTATATTAAAATTATTAACCCCTAATTTAATCTACCTACCCCGCCGCCAGCTATATTATCTATATTAACCCTAAGTATATTATAGTTAATATAGTTATTACATTATATATATTAACTATATTAACCCTAATTATATTAGGGTTAATATAGTTAATATAGTTACTATAGTATTTATATAAACTATATTAACTCTATCTAACCCTAACACCCCTAACTAAATTCTTATTAAATAAATCTAATTCATATTATAAACTAAAATATTCCTATTTAAATCTAAATACTTACCTATAAAATAAACCCTAAGATAGCTACAATGTAATTAATAATTACATTATAGCTATGTTAGGGTTTATATTTATTTTACAGGTAAATTGTTAATTATTTTAACTAGTTATAATAGCTATTAAATAGTTATGAACTATTTAATAGCTACCTAGTTAAAATAATTACCCAATTACTTGTAAAATAAATCCTAACCTAAGTTACAAATACACCTACACTATCAATAAATTAAATAAACTACAAATATCTATCTAAAAATACAATTAAATAAACTAAACTAAATTACAAAAAAAAACAAACACTAAATTACAAAAAATAAAAAAAAGATTACAAGATTTTTAAGCTAATTACACCTATTCTAAGCCCCCTAATAAAATAATAAAGCCCCCCAAAATAAAAAAATTCCCTACCCTATTCTAAATTAAAACAAGTTCAAAGCTCTTTTACCTTACCAGCCCTTAAAAGGGCCTTTTGTGGGGGCATGCCCCAAAGAAAACTGCTCTTTTGCCTGCAAAAAAACCCACAATACCACCCCCCAACATTACAACCCACCACCCACATACCCCTAATCTAACCCAAACCCCCCTTAAATAAACCTAACACTACCCCCCCCCCCCTGAAGATCTCCCTACCTTGTATTCACCCCGCCGGGCAGACTCCTCATCCGATCCGGGTGATGTGTTCCAGCAAGCGGCAGTGAAGTCTTCTTCCATCCGGGCGATGTCTTGAAGCAAGCGGCAGAGAGTCTTCTTCCATCGGCGACGTCTTCAAGCAAATCGGCATCTTCAATCTTCTTACTTCGCTCCTCCGCCGCGGAGCATCCTTCCGGCACGACGACTTCCCGACGAATGAGGTTCCTTTAAATGACGTCATCCAAGATGGCGTCCGTCGAATTCCGATTGGCTGATAGGATTCTATCAGCCAATCGGAATTAAGGTAGAAAAATCTGATTGGCTGATTGAATCAGCCAATCAGCTTTAAGTTCAATCTGATTGGCTGATTGGTTCAGCCAATCGGATTGAACTTGAATCTGATTGGCTGATTCAATCAGCCAATCAGATTTTTCTACCTTAATTCCGATTGGCTGATAGAATCCTATCGGCCAATCGGAATTCGACGGACGCCATCTTGGATGACGTCATTTAAAGGAACCTCATTCGTCGGGAAGTCGTCGTGCCGGAAGGATGCTCCGCGGCGGAGGAGCGAAGTAAGAAGATTGAAGATGCCGATTTGCATGAAGACGTCGCCGATGGAAGAAGACTCTCTGCCGCTTGCTTCAAGACATCGCCCGGATGGAAGAAGACTTCACTGCCGCTTGCTGGAACACATCACCCGGATCGGATGAGGAGTCTGCCCGGTGGGGTGAATACAAGGTAGGGAGATCTTCAGGGGGGGGGGGGTAGTGTTAGGTTTATTTAAGGGGGGTTTGGGTTAGATTAGGGGTATGTGGGTGGTGGGTTGTAATGTTGGGGGGTGGTATTGTGTTTTTTTTTTGCAGGCAAAAGAGCAGTTTTCTTTGGGGCATGCCCCCACAAAAGGCCCTTTTAAGGGCTGGTAAGGTAAAAGAGCTTTGAACTTGTTTTAATTTAGAATAGGGTAGGGAATTTTTTTATTTTGGGGGCTTTTATTATTTTATTAGGGGGCTTAGAATAGGTGTAATTAGCTTAAAAATCTTGTAATCTTTTTTTTATTTTTTGTAATTTAGTGTTTGTTTGTTTTTGTAATTTAGTTTATTTAATTGTATTTTTAGATAGATATTTGTAGTTTATTTAATTTATTGATAGTGTAGGTGTATTTGTAACTTAGGTTAGGATTTATTTTACAGGTAATTGGGTAATTATTTTAACTAGGTAGCTATTAAATAGTTCATAACTATTTAATAGCTATTATACCTAGTTAAAATAATTAACAATTTACCTGTAAAATAAATATAAACCCTAACATAGCTATAATGTAATTATTAATTACATTGTAGCTATCTTAGGCCTAGATTTAGAGTTCGGCGGTAGCCGTCAAAACCAGCGTTAGAGGCTCCTAACGCTGGTTTTGGCCGCCCGCTGGTATTTGGAGTCAGTGATTAAAGGGTCTAACGCTCACTTTACAGCCGCGACTTTTCCATACCGCAGATCCCCCTACGCCATTTGCGTAGCCTATCTTTTCAATGGGATCTTTCTAACGCCGGTATTTAGAGTCGTTTCTGCAGTGAGCGTTAGAGCTCTAACGACAAGATTCCAGCCGCCTGAAAATAGCAGGAGTTAAGAGCTTTCTGGCTAACGCCGGTTTATAAAGCTCTTAACTACTGTACCCTAAAGTACACTAACACCCATAAACTACCTATGTACCCCTAAACCGAGCTCCCCCCACATCGCCGCCACTCGATTAAAAATTTGAACCCCTAATCTGCCGACCGCCACCTACGTTATACTTATGTACCCCTAATCTGCTGCCCCTAACCCCGCCGACCCCTATATTACATTTATTAACCCCTAATCTGCCCCCCACAACATCGCCACCAGCTACTTACAATAATTAACCCCTAATCTTCCGACCGCAAAGCGCCGCCACCTACGTTATCCCTATGTACCCCTAATCTGCTGCCCCTAACACCGCCGACCCCTATATTATATTTATTAACCCCTAATCTGCCCCCCTCAACGTCGCCGACACCTACCTACACTTATTAACTCCTAATCTGCCGAGCGGACCTGAGCGCTACTATAATAAAGTTATTAGCCCCTAATCCGCCTCACTAACCCTATCATAAATAGTATTAACCCCCTAATCTGCCCTCCCTAACATCGCCGACACCTAACTTCAATTATTAACCCCTAATCTTCCGATCGGAGCTCACCGCTATTCTAATAAATGTATTAACCCCTAAAGCTAAGTCTAACCCTAACACTAACACCCCCCTAACTTAAATATAATTTTAATCTAACGAAATAAATTAACTCTTATTAAATAAATTAATCCTATTTAAAGCTAAATACTTACCTGTAAAATAAATCCTAATATAGCTACAATATAAATTATAATTATATTATAGCTATTTTAGGATTAATATTTATTTTACAGGCAACTTGGTATTTATTTTAACTAGGTACAATAGCTATTAAATAGTTAAGAACTATTTAATAGTTACCTAGTTAAAATAATAACAAATTTACCTGTAAAATAAATCCTAACCTAAGATATAATTAAACCTAACACTACCCTATCAATAAAATAATTAAATAAACTACCTACAATTACCTACAATTAACCTAACACTACACTATCAATAAATTAAATAAACACAATTGCTACAAATAAATACAATTAAATAAACTAGCTAAAGTACAAAAAATAAAAAAGAACTAAGTTACAGAAAATAAAAAAATATTTACAAACATAATAAAAATATTACAACAATTTTAAACTAATTACACCTACTCTAAGCCCCCTAATAAAATAACAAAGCCCCCCAAAATAATAAATTCCCTACCCTATTCTAAATTAAAAAAGTTACAAGCTCTTTTACCTTACCAGCCCTGAACAGGGCCCTTTGCGGGGCATGCCCCAAGAAGTTCAGCTCTTTTGCCTGTAAAAAAAAAACATACAATACCCCCCCCCCAACATTACAACCCACCACCCACATACCCCTAATCTAACCCAAACCCCCCTTAAATAAACCTAACACTAATCCCCTGAAGATCTTCCTACCTTGTCTTCACCATCCAGGTATCACCGATCCGTCCTGGCTCCAAGATCTTCATCCAACCCAAGCGGGGGTTGGCGATCCATAATCCGGTGCTGAAGAGGTCCAGAAGAGGCTCCAAAGTCTTCATCCTATCCGGCAAGAAGAGGACATCCGGACCGGCAAACATCTTCTCCAAGCCGCATCTTCGATCTTCTTCCATCCGGTGCGGAGCGGGTCCATCTTGAAGCAGGCGACGCGGATCCATCCTCTTCTTCCGATGTCTCCCGACTAATGACGGTTCCTTTAAGGGACGTCATCCAAGATGGCGTCCCTCGAATTCCGATTGGCTGATAGGATTCTATCAGCCAATCGGAATTAAGGTAGGAATTTTCTGATTGGCTGATGGAATCAGCCAATCAGAATCAAGTTCAATCCGATTGGCTGATCCAATCAGCCAATCAGATTGAGCTCGCATTCTATTGGCTGTTCCGATCAGCCAATAGAATGCGAGCTCAATCTGATTGGCTGATTGGATCAGCCAATCGGATTGAACTTGATTCTGATTGGCTGATTCCATCAGCCAATCAGAAAATTCCTACCTTAATTCCGATTGGCTGATAGAATCCTATCAGCCAATCGGAATTCGAGGGACGCCATCTTGGATGACGTCCCTTAAAGGAACCGTCATTAGTCGGGAGACATCGGAAGAAGAGGATGGATCCGCGTCGCCTGCTTCAAGATGGACCCGCTCCGCACCGGATGGAAGAAGATCGAAGATGCGGCTTGGAGAAGATGTTTGCCGGTCCGGATGTCCTCTTCTTGCCAGATAGGATGAAGACTTTGGAGCCTCTTCTGGACCTCTTCAGCACCGGATTATGGATCGCCAACCCCCGCTTGGGTTGGATGAAGATCTTGGAGCCAGGACGGATCGGTGATACCTGGATGGTGAAGACAAGGTAGGAAGATCTTCAGGGGATTAGTGTTAGGTTTATTTAAGGGGGGTTTGGGTTAGATTAGGGGTATGTGGGTGGTGGGTTGTAATGTTGGGGGGGGGGTATTGTATGTTTTTTTTTTACAGGCAAAAGAGCTGAACTTCTTGGGGCATGCCCCGCAAAGGGCCCTGTTCAGGGCTGGTAAGGTAAAAGAGCTTGTAACTTTTTTAATTTAGAATAGGGTAGGGAATTTATTATTTTGGGGGGCTTTGTTATTTTATTAGGGGGCTTAGAGTAGGTGTAATTAGTTTAAAATTGTTGTAATATTTTTCTTATGTTTGTAAATATTTTTTTATTTTCTGTAACTTAGTTCTTTTTTATTTTTTGTACTTTAGCTAGTTTATTTAATTGTATTTATTTGTAGCAATTGTGTTTATTTAATTTATTGATAGTGTAGTGTTAGGTTAATTGTAGGTAATTGTAGGTAGTTTATTTAATTATTTTATTGATAGGGTAGTGTTAGGTTTAATTATATCTTAGGTTAGGATTTATTTTACAGGTAAATTTGTTATTATTTTAACTAGGTAACTATTAAATAGTTCTTAACTATTTAATAGCTATTGTACCTAGTTAAAATAAATACCAAGTTGCCTGTAAAATAAATATTAATCCTAAAATAGCTATAATATAATTATAATTTATATTGTAGCTATATTAGGATTTATTTTACAGGTAAGTATTTAGCTTTAAATAGGATTAATTTATTTAATAAGAGTTAATTTATTTCGTTAGATTAAAATTATATTTAAGTTAGGGGGGTGTTAGTGTTAGGGTTAGACTTAGCTTTAGGGGTTAATCCATTTATTAGAATAGCGGTGAGCTCCGATCGGAAGATTAGGGGTTAATAATTGAAGGTAGGTGTCGGCGATGTTAGGGAGGGCAGATTAGGGGTTAATACTATTTATGATAGGGTTAGTGAGGCGGATTCGGGGTTAATAACTTTATTATAGTAGCGCTCAGGTCCGCTCGGCAGATTAGGGGTTAATAAGTGTAGGTAGGTGTCGGCGACGTTGTGGGGGGCAGATTAGGGGTTAATAAATATAACATAGGGGTCGGCGATGTTAGGGCAGCAGATTAGGGGTACATAGGGATAACGTAGGTTGCGGCGGTTTACGGAGCGGAAGATTAGGGGTTAAAAGTGTAATGCAGGGGTCAGCGATAGCGGGAGTGGCAGATTAGGGGTTAATAAGTGTAAGGTTAGGGGTGCTTAGACTCGGGGTACATGTTAGAGTGTTAGGTGCAGACGTAGGAAGTGTTTTCCCATAGGAAACAATGGGGCTGCGTTAGGAGCTGAACGCTGCTTTTTTGCAGGTGTTAGGTTTTTTTTCAGCTCAAACAGCCCCATTGTTTCCTATGGGGGAATCGTGCACGAGCACGTTTTTGATGCCGGCCGCGTCCGTAAGCAACTCTGGTATCGAGAGTTGCATTTGCGGTAAAAATGCCCTACGCTCCTTTTTTGGAGCCTAACGCAGCATTTGTTTTAACTCTCGATACCAGAGTTAAATTTATGGTGCGGCCAGAAAAAAGCCCGCGGAGCGTTAACAGCCCTTTTACCGCCGAACTCTAAATCTAGGCCTTAGGGTTTATTTTATAGGTAAGTATTTAGATTTAAATAGGAATATTTTAATTAATAATATTAATATTAGATTTATTTTAATAAGAGTTTAGTTAGGATGTTAGAGTTAGATAGGGTTATTATACTTAATATATATATAATATAATAACTATATTAACCATAATATAATTAGGGTTAATATAGTTAATATAGCTGGCGGCGGTGTAGGGGGATTAGATTAGGGGTTAATACATTTATTATAGGTGGCCGCGGTGTAGGGGGATGTAGATTGTAGGCAAAAGAGCAGTTTAAAATAAAAAATAAAATCAGAGGCGCCCTCTATATGGCTGTAAAAAAATGTGTCGAAGTGATGGGCACTGCAACTATGTGATGTCTGTGTATGATACAAAAATTCTGTGATTAGAGACAATGATAGGTTAATATGGGTCGTGACAATCTACATATATTGATATATACTGATAGACAATAAAAAAATGATAGATATGATCAGACCATCTCCTATTTTGTTATATCAAAGTTAGTCCACACTCAAAGAGATATTTCACAGATCTCCAGGCAGCAAACTCATTCCAGATCGATGTTGGCAGTCACAGGTTCTTTTGAAAAGAAGAAAAGAAGAGGCGCCAAATAGTGTGTATCTTTAGAGCTATAGATTGCCAAGCCCCCAAATGATTCTTACTTACAAGATGTCCAGCACTTGAGAAGTGCCACATGTGCCTTCTGAACTATTTGCAGCCGTCCAGCTAGCTGTGTTAGACCAGAATTGCTTCAGTGTTAAGCTGTGCGAGACAAAAATACAAAAGTGCCACAATAGTGTGTATCAGTGAGAACAGTATCAATAGCGCAAATGTTGAAATGTACTCACAAGATGTGGGGCACTTGATAAGTGCCACAAAGACCTCCTGGACACTTATCAGCTGTCCAGATCACTGTGTTCACCGGTATCCTCTAGGTCGTAGAGAAGGGTTCACACTGGCTCCAAGTAAGCACCATAAAAATCACTCTCAGATTCTTATGAAAATCAATGCATAAATGGCAGATGAATTGTATACCAAAAATGCCGTGCTACTAGTATAATATAAAAATGTTTATTAAAAACAATATAATATAACACAACGCGTTTCCCGGTTACTAAGACCGCTTCCTCAGGTGTATATTAAGATACAAAGTAGCACATTTTTATAGCCCATGTCGGCGTCTATCCCGACAAAGAGCGCATGCGTGAGCAACTTTTGGCCCGTATAACCAATCAGTATCCTTCGAAAAACCAGCTGAAAGTTGATAGGTTAATCTACTGGGGGCTTGGTTAGTCTCTCCTAAATTTTAGCCATCTAGCCGATGTTAAACTTCCATCGGATGTATAAACTGTTTTTAACCCAGGTGTAGGGTCTGTACATATACTATGCATGTGATTGCCTTTGGGGATACTAATTATGCATTACCCGGACTAAAATAACATGCAACCCAATTATCGATATGTTTTTCGATGTTGCTATGATAGGATATCGGATAGTTGTTCATACATTTACATCTGATAAATAAAATAAATAAAATAAAATAAAATAGATTCTCTATGTTCTAAATGACACATGTTTAAACAAATCTAAAACAAATCTAAATACAGACTATGATTGAATATCGATAAATACTATATGCAGTTCCATCTAACTAACAAAAATAAATTCTCAATGTCCTAGATAACATATGCATTAGAAATTCTAAATACATAAAATTATATTAAAATAGTTAAATATAAAAAATATATAAAATAGACAATAGGTATGACAGGTCTATTGTATTTGATACCAATAACTGTTTTTGTCGATGGAAGGTATCTAGCTGTCAAGTTGAGTGTGTTGTGTATTGTATTATTTTAATACTATCAGCTGACAGGTTAGTTAAAAGCGGCCATGTCTATATTTTCATTTAAGCCGTGTGGTACAAGAGTCTTAAGTTTCCAGATCCAAAATGTCTCTCTCTGTCTAAGGTGGATCAGCCTATTTCTACCCCATTTGGGAGCAATGTATTCCAAAGGATAGATACTAAAGATGTCTGTTTGTCTATCATGACAATTTACACTATGTCGTGGAACACTATAATTCATAATCCCTTTTTTTTATATTTCTGTTGTGCTCTCCCCATCTTTTCTTTAGGGGTCTTGAGGACCTCCCAATATATTGAATCCCACATTGACATTCAAGAAGATATACCACGTAACTGGAGTCACAAGTAAATCTGGAGTTAATCTCAAATTCTTCCTTTGTGGAAAAGGATTGAAATTTTACCCTGCTACCTGATGTATAACTGCAAAGGCCACAATTAGGTCGATTGCATTTGAAAAAGCCCCTTTTTCCAATAGGCCAGCTTTCCTTATTGGTCTTTATAATTTTCCCTTTAGTGTATTTATTCATTACCACCTTACTAGGGGCTAATTTATTTTTTAGAGTCGGAGCTCTCTTAAAAGTGCATATGGGGGCTTCATCCAGAATATTTTTAAGAATGCAATCATTGCGTAAAATATACCAATGTTTCCGTAAAATATGTTTAATTCTATTGTGGTTGCTGGTGAATTTAGTTATGAATCTCAAATTATTTGACTTGGAAACTACATTGCTATTTCCTTCATCTCCAATATTTTTATTTATAATTTTTTCATTCTTATTTTTAAAAAACTCCTCTCTGTCTTTGGTTCTAGCTTTTCTATACCCTTCTTCTACTATATCCGTGGGGTAACCTTTTTCTGAAAATCTCGACCTTAGGATATCAGCCTGATCATCAAAAGTGTTTAATGATGTACAGTTCCTTCGTACCCTAGAGAATTGGTTGTAGGGTATATTTTTAACCCATGCTTTGTAATGATTGCTTTTATAATTTAAATAACTATTAGTGTCCACAGATTTAAAAAATGTTTTTGTGGTCACTCGTCCACTATTATCCCAGCTTAAAACTAGATCCAGAAATTCTATGGTATTTCTATTAATATTAGATGTAAACTTTAGACCCATATTATTATTGTTTAAAGATGAAATAAATTCCTTTGCGGTTTCCTCTGTACCATTCCATATTAATAGCAGATCATCAATCTTTAGTATCTATCCTTTGGAATACATTGCTCCCAAATGGGGTAGAAATAGGCTGATCCACCTTAGACAGAGAGAGACATTTTGGATCTGGAAACTTAAGACTCTTGTACCACACGGCTTAAATGAAAATATAGACATGGCCGCTTTTAACTAACCTGTCAGCTGATAGTATTAAAATAATACAATACACAACACACTCAACTTGACAGCTAGATACCTTCCATCGACAAAAACAGTTATTGGTATCAAATACAATAGACCTGTCATACCTATTGTCTATTTTATATATTTTTTATATTTAACTATTTTAATATAATTTTATGTATTTAGAATTTCTAATGCATATGTTACCTAGGACATTGAGAATTTATTTTTGTTAGTTAGATGGAACTGCATATAGTATTTATCGATATTCAATCATAGCCTGTATTTAGATTTGTTTTAGATTTGTTTAAACATGTGTCATTTAGAACATAGAGAATCTATTTTATTTTATTTTATTTATTTTATTTATCAGATGTAAATGTATGAACAACTATCCGATATCCTATCATAGCAACATCGAAAAACATATCGATAATTGGGTTGCATGTTATTTTAGTCTGGGTAATGCATAATTAGTATCCCCAAAGGCAATCACATGCATAGTATATGTACAGACCCTACACCTGGGTTAAAAACAGTTTATACATCCGATGGAAGTTTAACATCGGCTAGATGGCTAAAATTTAGGAGAGACTAACCAAGCCCCCAGTAGATTAACCTATCAACTTTCAGCTGGTTTTTCGAAGGATACTGATTGGTTATACGGGCCAAAAGTTGCTCACGCATGCGCTCTTTGTCGGGATAGACGCCGACATGGGCTATAAAAATGTGCTACTTTGTATCTTAATATACACCTGAGGAAGCGGTCTTAGTAACTGGGAAACGCGTTGTGTTATATTATATTGTTTTTAATAAACATTTTTATATTATACTAGTAGCACGGCATTTTTGGTATACAATTCATCTGCCATTTATGCATTGATTTTCATAAGAATCTGAGAGTGATTTTTATGGTGCTTACTTGGAGCCAGTGTGAACCCTTCTCTACGACCTAGAGGATACCGGTGAACACAGTGATCTGGACAGCTGATAAGTGTCCAGGAGGTCTTTGTGGCACTTATCAAGTGCCCCACATCTTGTGAGTACATTTCAACATTTGCGCTATTGATACTGTTCTCACTGATACACATTATTGTGGCACTTTTGTATTTTTGTCTCGCACAGCTTAACACTGAAGCAATTCTGGTCTAACACAGCTAGCTGGACGGCTGCAAATAGTTCAGAAGGCCCATGTGGCACTTCTCAAGTGCTGGACATCTTGTAAGTAAGAATCATTTGGGGGCTTGGCAATCTATAGCTCTAAAGATACACACTATTTGGCGCCTCTTCTTTTCTTCTTTTCAAAAGAGCAGTTTACTTTGTGACAAAGCCCCGACAAAAGCCCTTTTAAGGGCTGGCAAAAGAGCTGTTACTTTGGGGCAATGCCACGCAAAAAGCCCTTTTCAGGGCTATTTGTAGGGTTAGACTTAGGTTTAGTGGTAGGGATAGTTTAGTATTTTAGGGGTTAAATAATTTAATATAGATGGCGGCGGGGTAGGGGGATTAGATTAGGGGTTAATAATTTTAAAATAGCGGCGGGGTAGGGGCTCACTTTAGGGGGTAGGTAAGGTAGATGGCGGCGGTGTTAGGGGCTCACTTTAGGGGGTTATAGATTTAATATAGCTGGCGGCGGTTTAGGGGTTAATAACTTTATTAGGTAGCGGCGGGCTCCGGGAGCGGCGGTTTAGGGGTTAATACATATTTTATTGTTAGGATAGTGAGGGGGGATAGCGGATAGAGGGTTAGACGTGTCGGGCTATGTTAGGGAGGCGTGTTAGACTTGTCGGGCTATGTTAGGGAGGCGTGTTAGACAGTGCGGGTGATTTAGACTTTAGTCAGGTTTTGTAGGCGCCAGCAGTTTCTAACATGCTGCAAGTCACTGGCGACGCCAGAAATTTGTACTTGCGCAGATTTCTGGACATCGCTGGTTTGTCAGACTTACGGCACGTTAGCATCTGATGGTGCCGTATATGGGATAGCTCGAGTTGCGAGCTGAAACTGCGGGCGACGCGGGTTCCTTCGCTTGCGCCGCAAACTACGATCTATATCGGATCGCGCCCTAGGTTTTGGGGCTGTTAATAGTTTAATTTAGTTTTTTGCGATGTGGGGGTGCTGTCGGTTTAGGGGTTAATAGGTTTATTTAGTGGCAGTGATGTGGGAAGCCAGAGGTTTAGGGATTAATAACTTTATTTAGTGGTGGCGATGTCGGGGTGTGGAGGAATAGTGGTTAATAACTTTATTATTATAGTGGTAACGATGTCGGGGAGCGGCGGAATAGGGGTTAATAACTTTATTATAGTGTGGGCGATGTCGGGGAGTGGCAGAATAGAGGTTAATAACTTTATTATAGTGGTGACGATGTCGGGGAGCGGTGGAATAGCAGTTAATAAATTTTATTAGTGGTGGTGATTTCGGGAGCGGCAGATTAGGGGTTAATAATTTTATTATAGTGTTTGTGATGCATGAGGGCCTCGGTTTAGGGGTTAATATGTAGTTTATGGGTGTTAGTGTACTTTTTAACACTTTAGTTATGAGTCTTGTGTAACACTTTTGTGACGTGAAACTTATAACTACTGCTTAAGATTGCGGAACGGATTGTGCCGGTATAGACTGTAAAGCAAGCTTTTTAGCCTCACCGCAAAACTTGTAATGGCAGTGCTATGGAAGTCCAACGCATAAAAGTCATTTGTTTGAGTGCGGGACTGACGTTGCGTTACAGGCTAAAATGTGTGGGGTATAGCTATACCGACAAGACTCGTAACGGCTGCGTTCCATTTTTTACACTGAAATAGCCATTTTTTCAGCGTTATAACCCGAACGCAAAACTTATAATCTAGGTGACTATTATTACCGCTTTTACGTGTAAATCCTAGTGTCTGGTAATCCGCCTGGCTCCATATCGGCTTTTTAAAAAAATTATTATTACGTTTTTGGTGAAAAACAGGCCGTTATGCACCATTAAGTGTAGCTAATATGCCCCCCAATCAATAGCGCATGCGCTAGTTAGTACCCAGCTTGGCGGAGTGGGAGCACTCTCTTTGTCACAGAAAGTGGAAACTGGGGGGGGGGGAGGAAGTAACGATACATTTTGAGATATAAAATATACGTTTAAAAAAGTTGGGAACACTTTTTTTAAATGAAGCAACTTTAATATACATTCTAAATGTAACATAATGAGCTATTACAGAAAGGTTTACAGTCTATTTTACTCAAACAATTCTGTCACGTAGATGAAAAAGAAGATGGTAAACACGTTAAATGTATTATTTGCATGAGATTGGTTAAATATACACTGTTTAAATGTGATGTGAAATTAACAGGAAAGATATGTTTGTGCACAATTAAACGGACAGCACACTGTAAAATTGTTTTCTTTTGTTGTTTTTTTAATATTATTTTATTGAGGAATGACAAACAAACACATAGCATACTGACAAGGAATACATGTTCATATTGTTACAGAAATCAGGCAAAACCCTAGTTGTTTACAGAGTAAGAGCAATTGTACTAAATGCTGTCTGTCTATGTTGTCTTGACTCCTCATTTTTATAGACAAATAATAGCTTAAGTTGATAGCAATTTATCTATCTATCCATCTATCTATCTATCTATCTATCTATCTATTGGGTACTTATAGAGCACAAACTAATCACCCGTGAGGTAACTGACCTTGAGGGGCGTCAGATGTAGGAAAAAACATATATACATAATAGCTGCTTTTTGAACCCAAGTGGACCTAAATCATAGAACAAAGGGAAAAAAAGAATTGGGACCCCATCATTAGGCCCCAGTATCTAAATGTAGTAGCAAGACACTATTTAGTATTCAGCGGGTGAGCACAGAGTATAATATAGTGCTGCATTGTAAATAATAACCACATGGGCTTTAATATATATTAGAGGTATATTGGATTAGTAAAGGGAATGGCTTAACTCCCATTTATACAGGTGTGATGTCAAACTAGAGCAAACTTCTTTGGAACCCTCTTAGATAAAATGGAGATCATTACTTAATCACAAATACGGGGTCCATATGTAAAGTTGTGCCATTATACATTTAGGTAACTAGCTAGAAAATATAATGTGATTTAATGAAATCCTTTAGTGGTCCCTACGGAGGGTCTGATTTTGCACAGCGCTTAGCTGAGAAAGGAATATATGTGTGAGATATACGTTTTAAAAGCACAAAGCCAGCAAACAAAAAATAACAAGCACCATCAGCCTTCTACCTCGGTACCACACAAAAGCACAACATAAATGTAACCACATTAGATATTTCCTGCTTGAGAGGAGAGTGTTCCTTCTGTCTAGTTGCAACTCGGCCCTAGCCCTGTGTCCCCCAACGACCAGCCGCATCGCCAAGGGAACCAGGGTATAGCTTCTCCAACCCCAAGACACAATTGGCGCTAGCTATTAATATTGAGTGGCTCTCTGACATCTTCTCTACTATGACTGGTGTTTCACTATTATCACGTAGCCCTTCAAGCACTGCTTGTGCCTCTGATTCAGCAGCAGAGCACTTATCTTCTTCTGCGGCATGTGGTCTGGAGTGTACTTGTGCTAGTTTACGATCCCTTTCCTCTTCAGGGTTACAGTTTCGCTTCTCTATCAGGACCCTCATGTGTGAGTTAAAGTGATCCTCCTTCTTGCTGGTCACCATTTGCAGTAAGACATTAGCAGAAGCCTCCATTATGTAATATTTTCATGCTTCGTTGGTATCTGTGCAATCACGTTGCTCACTTTAGGCTTTCAGGGGTTTAGCCAGTATTATTTATGATTTCCAGCAAACTTTATCCAGCTTCCTTGCTAACTGGTGAGAGGGTGTTAGATGTATGATGAAAGGCCGCCGCCAGCAAGCTTGATCGGTCAGAATTGAATCTTCTGAGTGCATTAGTGCAACTATAGTGGTGTCACCATGTTCTGGCCACACTTTGTAATAGATATTCTCAGCTTATGTGTAATATAATATGTTATGCGTGAGATAGTCATCATATTAATTCTCCATTCGGCAGAGCTTTTTAGTTTTGCGTCTTAGCATGGACGCGGCTTGGACACGCACCCCCTTAATGTATTTTGGATGACTTGTTATAGAATGTATGAGAAATGCATTCTCATGTTTATTGCTGGTTTTGTGCTTTTAAACTACAGCCTATTACAATGGGTTGAGCTTGCAGGTAATATCAGATCTCATGTTATCACTTTGTGTACACACACTTGCTTCCTTATCTTATATCTGATTGTAAATCAAAGCCAAATAGTAAACAATGAAAGATTATCATTTTATTAGTTATCTCTTCTACACCCCACTGGGAGTGCAATTTCTTCTGCTGGCTGTGTTTACATAGTCTGTCAATAGCATTGACTTAAAGGCACATATCACTCCAAAATGTTCTCCCCTTTAAATTGTTCCCAATGATGCATTTCACCTGCTGGAGTGTTTTAAATTGTTTACAAGTAGTTCCTTTACCCCTATTTTGGCATTTGAAATAGCTGATTTAGCCTGTGGTATACTGAAAGTTTCTATACTGGAGTATATTTTATTGAATAGCCTAAGTAAACACAGCCAGCATAATAAGTTACACTCTCAGTGGGATGCAGGATAGTTAAGTAATAAAATTATATTTTTCCATTGTTCTCTCCATGTATTGCGCTTTGGTTTTCTAGACAAATATAAGATAAGGAAGCAAGTCTGTGTACACAAAGTGATAACATAATGAGATCTAATATTACCTGAAGTTCAACCCATTGCAACAGGCTGTGGTTTAAAAGCACAAAGCAATTGTAAGAAATGACTCTTAAATAACCAAAGGATCTTATGTTAAAAGCTGTTCAGGTCGCAAAATTAATATATACATATATCAATAATGGGCCCTGTGCAAACGAATTTCATATACCGTACTGTATATCTATTAAACCCTCCAGAAACAGACAACCATACTACCTTCAACTATTTAAACCATCACACATTTATTAAAGAACAGATAAATAACAAGATTACATGTGATTGTCTACAAGGTTAAACACATAAAAACAATTTAACAGAGAAATAATACATAAAATGAATATTACCCCGTTTGTTTCTTGTGGGAGTCCTGGTTACAGCTTGTATCGTTGGTGTTTCCCTTCCAAAGATGAACTCTAGCTTATTTTCCTTTCTCCTAATTCTTATACCCTTTAAGAATGCTGACCATATACTTTTGGCTCTGTTCCAAATAAGGTGCTCTACACTATTGTAAGCTCTTGCTACCCACAGCAATCTTCTCTACCCATATATGATCTTAACTCTTGGTATACGTAAACTGGCTACCTCAGCATTACTTCATGCCTGATGTTTAAAAGGACATATTAACCTCTTTATAACTGTAATAATACCATCTCTCTATAACTACAGTAATACTACATTTATACACATTAAAATCTTACAGTCCACCCCTTTGCTAGGCCTTATAGTGTAACGGTAAGGTTTAGCACATTACTCTATAAACTATTCTCTTTATACAAAATTAACATAAACAAAATAATTATACATTTAACAACAATTAACATTTTTAAAGTAAAATCGTACAATCGGATGTTGTAACGTTCTTTTGTACCCAAAATAATGTCATTGTCCTTGACTTCTATATTTTGCAAAAACAAACTTAAAAATAGATGTTTCTTTGCCACATTTAACCCATTCTGTATAACTTTGTAACATTAGACTGGATCCTTTGCCCAATGCTATGTTAATACATTCAGGATCATAATGTTTATTTTGATGTTGTTGATCATCTTCCAAAGCTAGTTCAGTTACATTGATTTGATACCACAATCACGATTTCCATCTTGAAGTTGTCTGAGTCAAACCCAAAATACCCATGTAGTCCTCTGAAAATGCAAAAGAATTTCGTCCAGCAAAACCCTCCATAATCGGTCATAACAACACTAGGACACAGATTTTCCCAACTTAAAGATAGGTTGTCATCTTTTTGGTATTTCTTCAGATTCTTTCTAAGAAAAATCAAATGCAGTATCTGTTAATTCATATATTTTTAAAATTGTTTAATATAATATCATTTAAAAAAGTTTTTTTGTTTTCTTATTCATTATTTCAAAGAAATAAAACAATAAGATTATCTTTATCCAAAATACAAAAAGAACAAGCCATTTTAGGAACAAATGAGCGACTTTTTTAGACATAAAATCTCATTATCATTACTAAAACTATTACATTATATTTCAAAAAGGTCTAACATTTTGTCAAAATATGTTTTTATTTGAGCTTTACTCCTTACAATATTTTGAGCTACCAACATATTTACATTGTCAATATGCTGTGATACTCATTTTCCTCATAAATAGAAAGAAAAGTATCAGGTAAGCATAATTTATGTTTTTATCCAAGTTTTTATTATTGCCCCTTGTAAAAATTTGATGTAGCAATTGAAAGTAAAGTCCTTCCAAATGTTTTATTCAATCTACAAGTTATTACTTGATATGGCGTGACACCTGTAGTAGAATGTAGGATAGATCTTATGGTCATTGAACATAAAGGTAACATTTTTTTTCATGTTGAAAGTTTAATACTACAAATTTTAGTTTATAATTGTTTATAGTATTTATTACCCCTTTCTACAGCTCCTGATGATTACAGTCTATAAGCAATATATAATTTATGCTTAATTCCCAATGATTAATTCATTTCCTTGAAATATTTTTCCACTAAATGCAGGCTCATTATTACTTTCTACTACAAATGGCATTCCCATGTAGAGAAAAGCTCAAATAAATAACCTATGCAACTATAAAAACGACTTGATTTGTTTTTGGAAAAACCTCAATCCATTTTGTGAATACATCTATTACCACTAAACTATACATGTATTCTTCTGGTATTCTAGGTAAAAACCAACAAAACAAAATAATATCTATTTATATTTGTAACCAAGGTTTGTCATGGGGAAAAGTAAAAACCTTAATAATTATTAATTCATATTGACTGAAGAATTAAACTGCAGACAAGGCAAATTTCTAGAACATATTGGAAAAAAACCAAAAAATATTATCTTTCATTGGTGGCCACCATTACAAATTTTTCTGTATTTTTGTCACAAGTTCTATCTGCAGAATAATGTCCGCCTATAGGAAGCAAATTATATTTTTGAAAATTAATCTACACATTCTTAAAGGGAAAATAAACTTTCATGTTTAAAATAGGGCATGTAATTTTAAACAGCTTTCCAATTCACTTGTATCACCAATTTTGCTTTGTTCTCTTGGTATTCTTAGTTGAAAGCTAAACCTAAGAGGTTTATATGCAAATTTCTTAGACCTTGAAGACCACCTGTAATCTAAATGCATTTTTATATTTTTCACCACTAGACGGCATTAGTTCACGTGTTTCATATAGATAATATTGAGCTCATGCACATGAATTTACCATGGAGACAGCTCTGATTGTCTAAACTGCAAGTCTATCAAAAAAACTGAAATAAGGGGGCAGTCTTCTGAGGCTTAAATACAAATTAATTACAGAGGTAAACTTGTATAATTAAAACTGTTGGTTATGCAAAACTGGAAAATTGGTAATTAAGAGATTATCTATCTTTTAAAACAACAAAATTCTGGTGTTCACTGTCCCTTTAAGGAATGCAACAACTAGAAATACAAACAACATATTTTACTTATTTAAACACATTAAAGTTCCATTTTCTTCAGATTTTATAAATTTGTCATTTGCCCATGATACTGGCAGTGATAAAGGTTTCCCTGCTAAATGCCTTTATTTTAACATTACATAAGAAATATAAGAATTCTGCAATGACACCAAATTTGCTTTATTTTTATTTTATCTTTTTCATTTTATTTTTCTAATGTAATTGCAGAAATCTCAGGTTCCTCATGGAACTCCCATAATTTTACTTGTTTTGCAGCCTTTTTAGCACAAGCATCAACTCAATTATTTTGTTCATTATGTTCATCACTTTTAGCCCAGCATTTTACTTTAATTATTGCATATGGCAATTTACATTTATTTAGCAAATATGAAATATACTTCAACAGATTTGTATGTACCAATGGTCTTTCATTATATGACTTAAAACCATTATATACATACAAAGGAAGCATTGTCAGTGTATTAACCACATATGCACTATTATTATAAATGTCAATAGCCATATCTGCTTAGTGTTCCAATGTACAACAAACATTAGCCAATTTAGCATATTGAGAATAATGTAACTCACATAAATGCATATCTATTTTATCAGGTAAAATTATTGAAAAACCTGTATATCTTTTACCATCCTTATGATAAAAAGAACCATCACAGTAAAAATCTGTACTTTGCACCAAAATATATAAACTTGAATTGAGAGGAAAAAGAGAACACAAAAAAGTGACTATGTCGTTCACCTTCATATAGCAAACATGCCGGCAACAAAGTTGTTTCCTTTATTATAATGTCTATATTTCTTTTCATTAGCATCAGCACCCACTTTTAAAATCTTGCAGTTGAAATTATACTGTTTCCTAGTTTCACCAATTAAGTTCAAAGGAAAATGTGAACTTTGCAATAACACTTTTTGAAATCATGTTATGTAAAATGTTCTTATGTCCAGAATACTGACAACAACTGTTCCTCACACAGGAATACTTTTCTTCAGTTATTTTCAAAAGGTCGTGATGCATAGGTCACTGGTCTCAGTTTTCCAAACTTCTCTTGACACAGCACTGCAGATAAAGTCTTTTTTTTTTTTTTTAAAGTAGCAACTTCCAATTGAAACACTTTTCTGGGGTCTGTGGAAGCAACACCATCGTATTGATTACATCCTTTTTTAAGTTCTCAAACGTTTTCTTTCTTTAGCAAGTCATACAAGGGTCCAGCCAAATCTTTAAATTTTGGAATAAAGTCTCTTTGGTATTGGAACAATCCCAAAATGATCTTAAAACAGTCTTTGACACAGGTATATTTAGTCTTTTTATGACATCCACTTTTGTTGATCTGGAATCTTCCTTTCAGATGATATTGTCACTCCTGTAAAGTTCACTGTTGTCTGTAAAAATTGGCATTTCTTTATATTCACTTTTAGTCCAGCATTTGCCAATAATTTCAACAATTCTGTAAACAATTTAAAATGTTCTGTTTCTGTAGTACATACCAAATCATCAACATATTGCATAAGTGCTAATAGTCTTGACAATCTTGATAGAATAGCAGCCATCTTTTTATGGAAAATTGTTGCTGAATTGTTCAGTACCACAGGAAGACATAAACATAATGTGATCTTATAGACAAAGAGAAACGCAACCTCTAGTAGATAAAAGTAAACTTCTTTATTCGTAACAAGTAAAATTCCAGCAGCTGGAAAACATGAGACAAGGTGCAGTGTCTGACTAGTTTCGGCTTGTGGCCGTAATCGTAAACCAGGTTTACGATTACGGCCACAAGCCAAAACTAGTCAGACCCTGCACCTTGTCTCATGTTTTCCAGCTGCTCTAATTTTACCTGTTACGAATAAACAAGTTTACTTTTATCTACTAGAGGTTGCTTTTCTCTTTGTCTATTGCCTCACTTGGGATTACAAGGAATCCCTCCTGCAATCTCTATTAGAGACAGTACCCGAACTTGGTTTTCAATTGGCCTGCATTGACACAGCTGAATTCTGGAAGTTCCGTTATCACGAATAGCGATTGGAGGATTCACACACACCCCCCCTCTACTCTACGCTGATGTCAGACCCCGGCGTGTTTGGGAGAAATGTTTGGAGCGGCAGCAGCAATGGCGGACACACGCTGAAGATAGGAGCTGCGCCTTCTAGGATTCCCACAACTACACACCGGATGAGTGGCTGTTCTCCAGCGTCAGACACCGGCAGAAGGGTGAGTGATACGGTACACCCTATTCCGCATTAGTGGATGCCTTTGGTCTGGTTTACTGTGTTGGTGTGTAGTGCTCCACATCACATTGAGAGATTTACTCCGCTACATATAGACTGT
Source organism: Bombina bombina (assembly GCF_027579735.1). Lineage (NCBI taxonomy): Eukaryota > Metazoa > Chordata > Amphibia > Anura > Bombinatoridae > Bombina > Bombina bombina. Next base: position 19,665,686 of record NC_069502.1, on the reverse strand, counting down.
TCATGTGCATGCAAGAGCTATATTTGTAAAGTGTTAACCAAGTTAAGATATCGTGTGTGACCACATTTGACAGCTTGGGAAGTTCTCTGTTATTATAATGTGATCTTCTTTCCACTTGAAGACAAACTTGTACTGTGCCTTTGGGTGCAGAGATACAAACCAATAACTGTTTGCTATATCAAGGCTTGAATAAAACTTTGTATTTGGAGGGATAAAGGAAAAAGTAGGAACCTCTCTGACATTTTGATGCCTAGGCAGATGTCACTGGATGTAATTTACCTTAATCAATTGTTAAACGCCCATTTCCATCAGGTTTCTGTACAAACTAAATAGTAAAATTAGTAACAGATTTACATTTTCTCAATACAGTAGACCTTGTTCACATAAATAATATATTGTTTGCTGTACGTATGGCTCACTTTCCCTAGCAATATAATAATAATAATAATAATAATAATAATAATATGGATATTACTTTTATAGCTAACTGTACATTTCCTGTTCTAAACTCTTCCCCTTGCAATTTCCCAAATCATATTTATATTCAGCAAATGCATGTGCAAACTGCTGCAAAATATTTGTAACCCTAGCATGTTTATGTACAAGTAAACTTAACTTGTCAGATTTCTTTAGACTATAAACATAATGTGAAACAGAAATAACACAATGTTTATCATCTGTATTAAACTATATTTCACCATTAGCATAATAAAGTAAAACATTATATTTTGTGAGAAATTTATATCCCAAAATTGACATTTCATCAGACAAATTCACTAAATATTATTCTAATTCAAAATACCATTATCAATTAAATTCATATCATTTTTAGCTTTATAACATCTTTATATGAACCTTGAAAAACTTGCAACACAATTTGTTTTCCCCCCTACGAACAATGGATTAGATTGAGGTTTTGTGAGGTATAAATAATGAATATAGGTACACCAGTATTTATTAAAAATACATTCTATCATGAGCCCCCATTCACGACTCCTTTAAAAACTGGGCAACTATATACATTACGTCTGAACCTCACTCCAGACAAGATTTGGAGGCAATTGTCCCTTTTTACCCATTTTCAGAACTGGTAATTTTATTTGTAATTTGAATCAATTTAACTCTTTCCAGTTCCTTTTTAGATTTTTGTAACTAGTTTCAAATTGTTCAGCAGATGTTGCTACAACAATATTGTATCTTTGTACAAATTTAGCATTAATATGTCTCCATTTTTTACAAAGATAATACTTAATTGTTTTTACAAATCTTTTCTTGTTATTCATGGTATTACTACATTGTCTATTATCAGGGAATGGCTTTCCAACTGCAGACATTCTCTGTTTTATTCCTTTGTTAGTTTCATTACACAACTCTGTTCTTTTTAGACCTTCAATTATTTTGTTAAAAGTGTTGCTTGAAAACACAGTCAAACCAACCAATTTTCTAATTTCTGGATTACTGCAGTTTATCTCATGCTTATATATTTCATTGTTATGATCTGCCTCAGTATTTTCAGGCAAAGTTAGTTTATAAATTTCAAACAGTCTATCAGCAAATCCTTGCACTGATTCATTCTTTCTCTGCTTGCAATTTCCATATGATGAATGAGCATCCATTTCATCAATTCCTAATGTTTTTAGTAACTCATGCACTAACTGTTGTTTAACTCTTGGTCTAAGAAAAACATCTGAAGACATGCTTGCTTTTAATGCATCATCCATACTTGTTACACTTATATCAAATATATCATTTGTTTGCAACTCTTTGTGTATTCTTTCAAACTGTGATAACCTAATCATAACATCTAAGAGATCATCGCTTAATTTAAACTGTCCTAGTTCCTTACTTAATGTAGCAATTTCTGTGCTAGACAAAGGCTGGTTAATTTTAGTACGTGAAATGATCTCTCCCTCTTCATCCAACTGTTCTTTCACTAGAATTGGTGCCATCTTTACATTCTCCACATTCTTTTTGTCACTCACATCTTCAACACACTCTGACTCTACAAAATTAACTGGTATTTTGTATGCAGCGAATAATGCATTGCTTTGACCCAGTTTTGTTTGTAAATCATTAATAATTTCATGACATTTAGAATGATCCTCAGGTACACACACTTGCCCTGAATGTTTTAAAACTTGTATTGCTCCATAAGCATCAAGTAACATTTGTTGTAAAGACCCAATCTCTGCACTCAATTCTCTATTTGTCAACAAAGCTTCTCTAGTTTCCTGACTAAAAGCTGAAGTATTTGCTAGAGTTAAAGATTCATTCCGACATTTCACCTCAGTTAACTGTCTTTGTAAATCCTGCAATTCTCCAGTTACTTTAGAATCATTTTCTGCTATTTTGTATGCACCAAACATTAATGCTTTCTTTCCCTCAGACTTGGAAAATATCTTATTGTCAATAGATTTATTAACATACTCTTGTACATTAGACCATGGATTAAAAACTCCTTCACTATAGTTTAAAATTTCATTCTGTTTTATATCTAAAGCGATTTTTCCCAAAAACAGCTCCATAACCTTTTAACCTTGTGAATGTTACAAACAACTACTCATCTAAAGTATGCTAGCTAATTCCTCAGCACAAGTAATCTATCTCTCTTTAAAAAAAACTAAAAAATAAAAATAATCTGTTGTGAACACGAATCTTAACAATTCTCCTACCTGCTCCCACCAAAATGTAAGAAATTACTCTTAAATAACCAAAGGATCTTATGTTAAAAGCTGTTCACGTCGCAAAATTAATATATACATATATCAATAATGGGCCCTGTGCAAACAAATTTCATATACCGTACTGTATATCTATTAAACCCTCCAGAAACAGACAACCATACTACCTTCAACTATTTAAACCATTACACATTTATTAAAGAATAGATAAATAACAAGATTACATGTTATTGTTTACAAGGTTAAACACATAAAAACAATTTAACAGAGAAATAATACATAAAATGAATATTACCCCATTTGTTTCTTGTGGGAGTCCTGGTTACAGCTTGTATCGTTGGTGTTTCCCTTCCAAAGATGAATTCTAGCTTATTCTCCTTTCTCCTAATTCTTATACCCTTTAAGAATGCTGACCATATACTTTTGGCTCTGTTCCAAATAAGGTGCTCTACACTATTATAAGCTCTTGCTACCCACAGCAATCTTCTCTACCCATATATGATCTTAACTCTTGGTATACGTAAACTGGCTACCTCAGCATTACTTCATGCCTGATGTTTAAAAGGACATATTAACCTCTTTATAACTGTAATAATACCATCTCTCTATAACTACAGTAATACTACATTTATACACATTAAAATCTTACACAAATTACTTCATATACACAAATAAAGCTGAAAATGCAATTTTTCAAATGTTTTATACCTGCAGCTGGTATAACAAGTCATTGAAAATACATTCATATAAAAACAATTTTACAGTGTACTGTCCCTTTAAGTCCAGAAACTTTCAGTATAGGTGGGGACACCACAGGCTAAATCAGCTATTTCAAATGCCAAAATAAGGGTAATGGAGCTTCTTGTAAACCATTTAATACACTCCAGCAGTTAAAATGAATAATTGGGAACAAATTAAAGGAAATAATTAAAATTGGGTAAACTGTCCCTTTAAGTAGAGGGACTTTACTGGTATATGGCTGTTAGGAACAATTCTGACAGAAAAAAAAATGGGTTTATTGAGCACGATGGTACAGAGAAAATAAGAGTAGAGTATTATTTATCTCATTACCAGTTTGCTTTTTTTCCCATCTTTATACTGACCCTCACATTTAGATCAGGTCTCATCAGTATAATATAACATTTGGGCATAAAGATACAACACAGGAGTCCAGCACCAGATGCCAGGATAGCGAATATCTCTACAGCCACCATGTATTTGCCTTTGGTGCTGAGGTAGGCTGGGATAAATGTGACCCAAACACAGCAGAAGACCAGCATGCTGAAGGTAATGTACTGAGCTTCATTGTAAGTGTCCGGCAGTTTTCTGGCTAAAAATGCTGCAATAAAACTAAATAAAGCCAACAGCCCCATGTAACCAATACTAAAGTAGAATGCCGTTATAGACCCTTCATTACATTGTAGTATTGTCTTGGCAATCTCTACCTGGGTATTCAATTCTGGAAATGGAGCAGAGTATATGACCCATACAACACATATGAAAACCTCCCCAAAGGAGCAGATAAGTATCAGGGAGCTTGAGATATTCTTACCAAACCCCCTCCTCATTCTACCATCAGGTTTTGTTGCCCTAAAGGCAAAGACAACAATGACTGTTTTTGCCAACACACAAGACACAGCAACAGTGAAAATATTTCCGAAAGCTGCTTGTCGAAGAAGACAGGAAATCTTTGTGGGACGTCCAATGAATAGGAAGGAGCAGAGAAATGACATCATGAGGGTGGTGAGGAGCACATAGCTGAGATTCTGGTTGTTGGCTCTTACGACTGGAGTTTCCTTGTGTCTAATAAATATCACAAATACGGTTACAGTCACAGCGGTGAGTGAAATAGCAAATGCAGCACACACCGTACCAAGGGGATAATGATACGAGAGGAACTCTATGATCCTTGGGACACATTTATCTCTTCTAGGGTTAGACCACTGGTCATCAGGGCATCTGATGCAACTCTCCATATCTGCAGAAATAAAACATCTTATAAAACACGGTATTACATAAAAATCTCCACAAATGCGTGTTAAATACCCTGATTTAATTTAATCTGCAACGTGTTTTTTTTTTCGTTCACCCAATTTTTTTAAATCATATCAACCACAAAACAACCTACATCCCTGATTATTTCTGGAGAATAATCTTATATCTGTATTCTATCAATATGAGTGCTATAATAACATTAAACATATTATATTTCCTTATTAAGATAGAGCATGCAGTTTTAAGCAACTTTCTAATTTACTCATATTAATTTTTCTTCATTCTCTTGCTATCTTTATTTGAATAGCAAGAATGTAAGTTTAGAAGCTGGACCATTTTTGGTTCACAACCTGGGTTGTGCTTGCTGATTGGTGATTAAATTCTGTCCAATGTTCTGAACCAAAAATTGGCTGGCTCCTTAGCTTTCATGCCTTCTTTTTCAAATAACGGCTAGATTACGAGTTTTGCGGTATGAGTGAAAAAGCAGCGTTAAGGCTCTTTTTCACCACCACTGGTATTACAAGTCTTGCAGGTTTAGCTGTCCTGCACACTTTTTTGGCCATAACGCAACATAACTACCATAGCTTCAATCCTATTGGCTGTTCCATTCAGCCAATAGAATGCAAGCTCAATCCTATTGGCTGATTGCATCAGCCAATAGGATTTTTTACCCTTTAATTCTGATTGGCTGATAGAATTCTATCAGCCAATCAGAATTCAAGGGACGCCATCTTGGATGAAGTCCCTTAAAGGAATCTTAATTCTGGAAGAGCCGTCGATTGAAGAGAATGCTCCGCGCCGGATGTCTTGAAGATGGAGCCGCTCCGCGCCGGATGGATGAAGATAGAAGATGCCATCGGGATGAAGACTTCTGCCAGCTTGGATAAAGACTTCTGCCGGCTTCAATGAGGACTTCTGCCGCTTCGTTGAGGATGGATGTTGACTCTTCAGAAACTGTAAGTGGATCTTCGGGGGTTAGTGTTAGATTTTTTTTTTTAAGAGTTTATTGGGTGGGTTTTATTTTTAGATTAGGGTTTGGGCTGAAAAAGAGCTAAATACCCTTTTAAATGCCCTTTTCAGGGCAATGGGGAGCTTAGTTTTTTTAGATAGGATTTTATTTGTGGGGTTTGGTTGTGTGGTTGGTGGGTTTTACTGTTGGGGGGTTGTTTGTATTTTTATTTACAGGTAAAAGAGCTGATTTCTTTGGGGCAATGCCCCACAAAAGGCCCTTTTAAGGGCTATTGACAGTTTAGTTTATGTTTAGTTTATGCTAGGGTTTTTTTTATTTTGGTGGGCTTTTTTATTTTGATAGGGCTATTAGATTAGATGTAATTAGTTTAAATATTTGATAATTTCTTTTTTATTTTGTGTAAATTAGTGTTTTGTTTTTTGTAATTTAGTTAAATAAATTACATTAATTAAATACAATTAATTGTAGTGTAAGGTTTGGTGTTAGTGTAAGACAGGCTAGGTTTTATTTTACAGGTAAATTTGTATTTATTTTAGCTAGGTAGTTAGTAACTAGTTAATAACTATTTACTAACTATTCTACCTAGTTAAAATAAATAAAACTTACCTGTGAAATAAAAATAAAACCTAAGCTAGCTACAATGTAACTGTGATATTGTAGCTAGCTTAGTGTCACGATACAACATATTTTTTAGACTAGAACTATTCAGTGAGTGAATAAATGTGAGTTTGTAGCTACTCGATACAGGTGAACTCTGCTCACTATTGAATTGGTTAATGAGCAAGTGCCTGAAATGTAGCAGTGATACTGAATAGAAAGAAACAAAGTTTCACTTTGAAAACTACTCCCTGACAATCACAAGTCAGAGTTAGTTCATTTCAGTCTGAGAAGCAGGGTTACAATAAAGTTATAGTTGATAATCAAGTGATAGCTGAAATAACTTTGGTAGCAAAGTAACGGTTTAGAGCAGATAGGGTTAAACACATTGATTTGCGAGGTACAGTATATATAGTTCAGTACATTATTAGATGTTTCAAGCCGTAATATCTGAAAGGTTTGACAAGGCAGTTTGTTATACAAAGTACTTGCGGTAAGACCAGAGAGCCATATGTGATGATCTGATGAAGCACTGACAGTGTCTGTGGGAGACTGAACAGCGTGCAGGGGAACTGACTTGAGCTGGAGGTGCACTGACAGTGTCTGTGAGAGACTGAACAGCATGCAGGGGAAATGACTTGAGCTGGAGGTGCACTGACAGTGTCTGTGAGAGACTGAACAGCATGCGGGGGAAATGACTTGAGCTGGGTGCACTGACAGTGTCTGTGAGAGACTGAACAGCATGCAGGGGAAATGACTTGAGCTGGAGGTGCACTGACAGTGTCTGTGGGAGACTGAACAGCATGCAGGGGAAATGACTTGAGCTGGAGGTGCACTGACAGTGTCTGTGAGAGACTGAACAGCATGCAGGGGAAATGACTTGAGCTGGAGGTGCACTGACAGTGTCTGTGGGAGACTGAACAGCGTGCAGGGGAAATGACTTGAGCTGGAGGTGCACTGACAGTGTCTGTGGGAGACTAAACAGCATGCAGGGGAAATGACTTGAGCTGGAGGTGCACTAACAGTATCTGTGGGAGACTGAACAGCATGCAGGGGAAATGACTTGAGCTGGAGGTGCACTGACAGTGTCTGTGGGAGACTGAACAGCATGCAGGGGAAATGACTTGAGCTGGAGGTGCACTGACAGTGTCTGTGGGAGATTGAACAGCATGCAGGGGAAATTACTTGAGCTGGAGGTGCACAGTGTCTGTGGGAGACTGAACAGTGTGCAGGGGAAATGACTTGAGCTGGAGGTGCACTGACAGTGTCTGTGGGAGACTGAACAGCATGCAGGGGAAATGACTTGAGCTGGAGGTGCACTGACATTGTCTGTGAGAGACTGAACAGCATGCAGGGGAAATTACTTGAGCTGGAGGTGCACTGACAGTGTCTGTGGGAGACTGAACAGCGTACAGGGGAAATGACTTGAGCTGGAGGTGCACTGACAGTGTCTGTGGGAGACTGAACAGCATGCAGGGGAAATGACTTGAGCTGGAGGTGCACTGACAGTGTCTGTGGGAGACTGAACAGCGTGCAGGGGAAATGACTTGAGCTGGAGGTGCACTGACAGTGTCTGAGGGAGACTAAACAGCATGCAGGGGAAATGACTTGAGCTGGAGGTGCACTGACAGTGTCTGTGGGAGACTGAACAGCGTGCAGGGGAAATGACTTGAGCTGGAGGTGCACTGACAGTGTCTGAGGGAGACTAAACAGCATGCAGGGGAAATGACTTGAGCTGGAGGTGCACTGACAGTGTCTGTGGGAGACTGAACAGCATGCAGGGGAAATGACTTGAGCTGGAGGTGCACTGACAGTGTCTGTGGGAGACTGAACAGCATGCAGGGGAAATTACTTGAGCTGGAGGTGCACAGTGTCTGTGGGAGACTGAACAGTGTGCAGGGGAAATGACTTGAGCTGGAGGTGCACTGGCAGTGTCTGTGGGAGACTGAACAGCATGCAGGGGAAATGACTTGAGCTGGAGGTGCACTGACAGTGTCTGTGGGAGACTTAACAGCGTGCAGGGGACTCAATAACCAAGCAATTTGATTAGCAGGAAGTGGGAATTTAAAGGGAGAGAGGAGAATGGGAGGTATTTAGGATTGTATAGGTATGTTACACTTAGGGTTTATTTTACAGGTAAGTATTTAGTTTTAAATAGGTATTATTTAGTTAATGATAGTGTCAAGAATATCTCAGGATTCAGCTGCTAAGGGGTTAATTCTGTCTAGTTTGTGAACTAAAAACAGTTATTTGCTTTTCAAGAAGAATTGTGTCCTGTGCTTGTTTGTGTTTTCTTTGAAGTGCCAGGAGCCTCATAAATAGCTTCTAAGGCTCACTCCACCAAATGTTATTTTGTATGCATTGAGTCATAAAGCCACTCAAGCTTTTAGTTCCAGAGATACACAGGATAGAGTTTTATCGATCAGACTGTCAGCAGCAGGGCATGATGCACAACAGGGCCTCAGTCACAGAAACTGATAAGGTCACTAAAAGGACATTGGTATAATATATATATGTGCTTTAAACTGTTATGCCATTAAATGAAGGTAAATATGACAACCTATGTCATATCTGATATCAAACTGATTCTACCAATGAAACTAAGAGATTCCCAATATGTATATATGGAAATAGAGTTACCTAGCAGAAATTACAGGGAGTGCAGAATTATTAGGCAAATGAGTATTTTGACCACATCATCTTCTTTATGCATGTTGTCTTACTCCAAGCTGTATAGGCTCGAAAGCCTACTACCAATTAAGCATATTAGGTGATGTGCATCTCTGTAATGAGAAGGGGTGTGGTCTAATGACATCAACACCCTATATCAGGTGTGCATAATTATTAGGCAACTTCCTTTCCTTTGGCAAAATGGGTCAAAAGAAGGACTTGACAGGCTCAGAAAAGTCAAAAATAGTGAGATATCTTGCAGAGGGATGCAGCACTCTTAAAATTGCAAAGCTTCTGAAGCGTGATCATCGAACAATCAAGCGTTTCATTCAAAATAGTCAACAGGGTCGCAAGAAGCGTGTGGAAAAACCAAGGCGCAAAGTAACTGCCCATGAACTGAGAAAAGTCAAGCATGCAGCTGCCAAGATGCCACTTGCCACCAGTTTGGCCATATTTCAGAGCTGCAACATCACTGGAGTGCCCAAAAGCACAAGGTGTGCAATACTCAGAGACATGGCCAAGGTAAGAAAGGCTGAAAGACGACCACCACTGAACAAGACACACAAGCTGAAACGTCAAGACTGGGCCAAGAAATATCTCAAGACTGATTTTTCTAAGGTTTTATGGACTGATGAAATGAGAGTGAGTCTTGATGGGCCAGATGGATGGGCCCGTGGCTGGATTGGTAAAGGGCAGAGAGCTCCAGTCCGACTCAGATGCCAGCAAGGTGGAGGTGGAGTACTGGTTTGGGCTGGTATCATCAAAGATGAGCTTGTGGGGCCTTTTCGGGTTGAGGATGGAGTCAAGCTCAACTCCCAGTCCTACTGCCAGTTTCTGGAAGACACCTTCTTCAAGCAGTGGTACAGGAAGAAGTCTGCATCCTTCAAGAAAAAACATAATTTATGTAAGAACTTACCTGATAAATTCATTTCTTTCATATTAGCAAGAGTCCATGAGCTAGTGACGTATGGGATATACATTCCTACCAGGAGGGGCAAAGTTTCCCAAACCTCAAAATGCCTATAAATACACCCCTCACCACACCCACAAATCAGTTTAACGCATAGCCAAGAAGTGGGGTGATAAGAAAAAAGCGCGAAAGCATAAAAAATAAGGAATTGGAATAATTGTGCTTTATACAAAAAAATCATAACCACCACAAAAAAGGGTGGGCCTCATGGACTCTTGCTAATATGAAAGAAATGAATTTATCAGGTAAGTTCTTACATAAATTATGTTTTCTTTCATGTAATTAGCAAGAGTCCATGAGCTAGTGACGTATGGGATAATGAATACCCAAGATGTGGATATTCCACGCAAGAGTCACTAGAGAGGGAGGGATAAAATAAAGACAGCCAATTCCGCTGAAAATAATCCACACCCAAAATAAAGTTTAAATCTTATAATGAAAAAAACTGAAATTATAAGCAGAAGAATCAAACTGAAACGGCTGCCTGAAGTACTTTTCTACCAAAAACTGCTTCAGAAGAAGAAAACACATCAAAATGGTAGAATTTAGTAAAAGTATGCAAAGATGACCAAGTTGCTGCTTTGCAAATCTGATCAACTGAAGCTTCATTCCTAAACGCCCAGGAAGTAGAAACTGACCTAGTAGAATGAGCTGTAATCCTTTGAGGCGGAGTTTTACCCGACTCGACATAAGCATGATGAATTAAAGATTTCAACCAAGACGCCAAAGAAATGGCAGAGGCCTTCTGACCTCTCCTAGAACCGGAAAAGATAACAAATAGACTAGAAGTCTTTCGGAAATTCTTAGTAGCTTCAACATAATATTTCAAAGCTCTAACTACATCCAAAGAATGCAATGAGCTCTCCTTAGAATTTTTAGGATTAGGACACAATGAAGGAACCACAATTTCTCTACTAATGTTGTTAGAATTCACAACCTTAGGTAAAAATTTAAAAGAAGTTCGCAACACCGCCTTATCCTGATGAAAAATCAGAAAAGGAGACTCACAAGAAAGAGCAGATAATTCAGAAACTCTTCTAGCAGAAGAGATGGCCAAAAGAAACAAAATTTCCAAGAAAGTAATTTAATGTCCAGTGAATGCATAGGTTCAAACGGAGGAGCTTGAAGAGCCCCCAGAACCAAATTCAAACTCCAAGGAGGAGAAATTGACTTAATAACAGGTTTTATATGAACCAAAGCTTGTACAAAACAATGAATATCAGGAAGATTAGCAATCTTTCTGTGAAAAAGAACAGAAATAGCAGAGATTTGTCCTTTCAAGGAACTTGCAGACAAACCTTTATCCAAACCATCCTGAAGAAATTGTAAAATTCTCGGAATTCTAAAAGAATGCCAGGAAAAATGATGAGAAAGACACCAAGAAATGTAAATCTTCCAGACTCGATAATATATCTTCCTAGATACAGATTTACGAGCCTGCAACATAGTATTAATCACAGAGTCAGAGAAACCTCTTTGACTGAGAATCAAGCGTTCAATCTCCATACCTTCAAATTTAAGGATTTGAGATCCTGATGGAAAAAAGGACCTTGTGACAGAAGGTCTGGTCTTAACGGAAGAGTCCACGGCTGGCAAGTGGCCATCCAGACAAGATCCGCATACCAAAACCTGTGAGGCCATGCTGGAGCCACCAGCAGAACAAACAAACATTCCTTCAGAATCTTGGAAATCACTCTTGGAAGAAGAACTAGAGGCGGAAAGATATAGGCAGGATGATACTTCCAAGGAAGTGACAATGCATCCACTGCTTCCGCCTGAGGATCCCTGGATCTGGACACATACCTGGGAAGCTTCTTGTTTAGATGAGAAGCCATCAGATCTATTTCTGGAAGTCCCCACATTTGAACAATCTGAAGAAATACCTCTGGGTGAAGAGACCATTCGCCCGGATGTAATGTTTGGCGACTGAGATAATCCGCTTCCCAATTGTCTATACCTGGGATATGAACCGCAGAAATTAGACAGGAGCTGGATTCCGCCCATACCAGTATTCGTGATACTTCTTTCATAGCCAGAGGACTGTGAGTCCCTCCTTGATGATTGATATATGCCACAGTTGTGACATTGTCTGTCTGAAAACAAATGAATGATTCTCTCTTTAGAAGAGGCCATGACTGAAGAGCTCTGAAAATTGCACGGAGTTCCAAAATATTGATTGGTAATCTCACCTCCTGAGATTCCCAAACCCCTTGTGCTGTCAGAGACCCCCAAACAGCTCCCCAACCTGTCAGACTTGCATCTGTTGAAATCACAGTCCAGGTTGGAAGAACAAAAGAAGCCCCCTGAACTAAACGATGGTGATCTGTCCACCACGTCAGAGAGTGTCGTACAATCGGTTTTAAAGATATCAGTTGATATATCTTTGTGTAATCCCTGCACCACTGGTTCAGCATACAAAGCTGAAGAGTTCGCATGTGAAAACGAGCAAAGGGAATGATTGAGACTGAAGGTTTCGACAAGCTGAAACCAATTTCAGACGTCTCTTGTCTGTCAGAGACAGAGTCATGGACACTGAATATATCTGGAAACCTAAAAAGGTTACCCTTGTCTGAGGAATCAATGAACTTTTTGGTAAATTGATCCTCCAACCATGATCTCGAAGAAACAATACAAGTCGATTCGTATGAGATTCTGCTAAATGTGAAGACTGAGCAAGTACCAAGATATCGTCCAAATAAGGAAATACCACAATACCCTGTTCTCTGATTACAGACAGAAGGGCACTGAGAACCTTTGTAAAAATCCTTGGAGCTGTTGCTAGGCCAAACGGCAGAGCCACAAACTGGTAATGCTTGTCTAGGAACGAGAATCTCAGAAACTGATAGTGATCTGGATGAATCGGAATATGCAGATATGCATCCTGTAAATCTATTGTGGACATATAATGCCCTTGCTGAACAAAAGGCAGGATAGTCCTTATAGTTACCATTTTGAATGTTGGTATCCTTACATAACGATTCAATATTTTTAAATCCAGAACTGGTATGAAGGAATTCTCCTTCTTTGGTACAATGAAGAGATTTGAGTAAAACCCCAGCCCCTGTTCCAGAACTGGAACTGGTAAAATTACTCCAGACAACTCTAGATCTGAAACACATTTCAGAAATGCTTGAGCCTTCGCTGGATTTACTGGGACACGGGAAAGAAAAAATCTTCTTGCAGGAGGCCTTATCTTGAAGCCAATTCTGTACCCTTCTGAAACAATGTTCTGAATCCAAAGATTGTGAATTGAATTGATCCAAATTTCTTTGAAAAATTGTAATCTGCCCCCTACCAGCTGGGCTGGAACGAGGGCCGTACCTTCATGTGGACTTGGGAGCTGGCTTTGGTTTTCTAAAAGGCTTGGATTTATTCCAGACTGGAGATGGTTTCCAAACTGATACCGCTCCTGTGGGTGAAGGATCAGGCTTTTGTTCCTTATTGTGACGAAAGGAACGAAAACGATTATTAGACCTAAATTTACCTTTAGATTTTTTATCCTGCGGTAAAAAAGTTCCTTTCCCTCCAGTAACAGTTGAGATAATAGAATCCAACTGTGAACCAAATAATTTATTACCCTGGAAATAAAGGGAAAGCAAAGTTGACTTAGAAGACATATCAGCATTCCAAGTTTTAAGCCATAAAGCTCTTCTAGCTAAAATAGCTAGAGACATATACCTGACATCAACCCTAATGATATCAAAAGATGGCATCACAAATAAAATTATTAGCATGTTGAAGAAGATTAACAATGCTATGAGAATTATGATCTGTAACTTGTTGCGCTAAAGCTTCTAACCAAAAAGTTGAAGCTGCAGCAACATCCGCTAAAGATATAGCCGGTCTAAGAAGATTACCTGAACATAAGTAAGCTTTTCTTAGAAAGGATTCAATTTTCCTATCTAAAGGATCCTTAAAGGAAGTACTATCTGCCGTAGGAATAGTAGTACGTTTAGCAAGAGTAGAGATAGCCCCATCAACCTTAGGGATTTTTGTCCCAAAACTCTAATCTGTCAGATGGCACAGGATATAATTGCTTAAAACGTTTAGAAGGAGTAAATGAATTACCCAAATTATTCCATTCCCTGGAGATTACTTCAGAAATAGCATTAGGGACAGGAAAAACTTCTGGAATAACTACAGGAGATTTAAAAACCTTATTTAAACGTTTAGATTTAGTATCAAGAGGTCCAGAATCCTCTATTTCTAATGCAATTAAAACTTCTTTAAGTAAAGAACGAATAAATTCCATTTTGAACAAATATGAAGATTTATCAGCATCAACCTCTGAAACAGAATCCTCTGAACCAGAGGAATCAATATCAGAATCAGAATGATGATGTTCATTTAAAAATTCATCTGAAAAATGAGAAGTTTTAAAAGACCTTTTACGTTTACTAGAAGGAGGAATAACAGACATAGCCTTCTTAATGGATTTAGAAACAAAATCTCTTATGTTAACAGGAACACTCTGAGTATTAGATGTTGATGGAACAGCAACAGTTAATGTAACATTACTAAAGGAAATATTATCTGCATTAACAAGTTTGTCATGACATTCATTACAAACAACAGCTGGAGGAACAGATACCACAAGTTTACAGCAAATACACTTAACTTTGGTAGATCCAGCATCAGGCAGTGATTTTCCAGAAGTATCTTCTGACTCAGGTTCAATCTGGGACATCATGCAATAGGTAATAGAAAAAACAACATATAAAGCAAAATTGATCAAATTCCTTAAATGACAGTTTCAGGAATGGGAAAAAATGCCAGTGAACAAGCTTCTAGCAACCAGAAGCAATAAACAATGAGACTTAAATAATGTGGAGACAATAGTGACGCCCATATTTTTTAGCGCCAAAAAAGACACCCACATTATTTGGCGCCTAAATGCTTTTGGCGCCAAAAATGACACCACATCCGGTAACGCCGACACTTTTGGCGCAAAAAATCGTAAAAAATGACGCAACTTCCGGTGACACGTATGATGCCGGAAACACATAAAAAAAAATTTGCGCCAAAAAAGTCCGCGCCAAGAATGACGCAATAAAATGAAGCATTTTCAGCCCCCGCGAGCCTAACAGCCCACAGGGAAAAAAAGTCAAATTTTAAGGTAAGAAAAAAATTTACTTATTCATATGCATTATCCCAAATATGAAACTGACTGTCTGAAATAAGGAACGTTGAACATCCTGAATCAAGGCAAATAAATGTTTAAACACATATATTTAGAACTTTATATAAAAGTGCCCAACCATAGCTTAGAGTGTCACAAAAATAAGACTTACTTACCCCAGGACACTGATCTACATGTAGTAGAAAGCCAAACCAGTACTGAAACGAGAATCAGTAGAGGTAATGGTATATATATAAGAGTATATCGTCGATCTGAAAAGGGAGGTAAGAGATGAATCTCTACGACCGATAACAGAGAACCTATGAAATAGACCCCGTAGAAGGAGATCATTGAATTCAAACAGGCAATACTCTCTTCACATCCCTCTGACATTCACTGCACGCTGAGAGGAAAACCGGGCTCCAACCTGCTGCGGAGCGCATATCAACGTAGAATCTAGCACAAACTTACTTCACCACCTCCATAGGAGGCAAAGTTTGTAAAACTGATTTGTGGGTGTGGTGAGGGGTGTATTTATAGGCATTTTGAGGTTTGGGAAACTTTGCCCCTCCTGGTAGGAATGTATATCCCATACGTCACTAGCTCATGGACTCTTGCTAATTACATGAAAGAAACATGATTTTCATGCAGGACAATGCTCCATCACACGCGTCCAAGTACTCCACAGCGTGGCCGGCAAGAAAGGGTATAAAAGAAGAAAATTTAATAACATGGCCTCCTTGTTCACCTGATCTGAACCCCATTGAGAACCTGTGGTCCATCATCAAATGTGAGATTTACAAGGAGGGAAAACAGTACACCTCTCTGAACAGTGTCTGGGAGGCTGTGGTTGCTGCTGCTGCACGCAATGTTGATGGTGAACAGATCAAAACACTGACAGAATCCATGGATGGCAGGCTTTTGAGTGTCCTTGCAAAGAAAGGGAGCTATATTAGTCACTGATTTGTTCTTGTTTTGTTTTTGAATGTCAGAAATGTATATTTGTGAATGTTGAGATGTTATATTGGTTTCACTTTTAAAAATAAATAATTGAAATGGGTATATATTTGTTTTTTGTTAAGTTGCCTAATAATTATGCACAGTAATAGTCACCTGCACACACAGATATCCCCCTAAAATAGCTATAACTAAAAACAATCTAAAAACTACTTCCAAAACTATTCAGCTTTGATATTAATGAGTTTTTTGGGTTCATTGAGAACATGGTTGTTGTTCAATAATAAAATTAATCCTCAAAAATACAACTTGCCTAATAATTCTGCACTCCCTGTATAATGGGTTCTATAATGTCAGGCAAAATCTTAGTTTATTGAAGGTCATAAAGGACAGGGGGTTCCTTAGCCTGCCTAGGAGGGTGTGGTCAGGCAACTTGATCTCTGGAAAATATGTATAAAGTTTGATGCTTCAACATGTAAAATTCTCATTCTTACAAGGGGAGCTGTTCTACATAGTAAGGAGCCATTGATTTCTGCCATTCCCCTGGGGCAGATCTTGAGACTAGGAAAGTATTCAATCTGTTTTTCTCCTCTTTTTATTTTAACCTGTTTGTGTGTGTAATTTTATTTGTAACAACTTTTTATTACTAATGCATTGTGCATACTAAATAATTCCTTTATTGTTTGACCTTTGTCTAATAATTGAATCACGTTACTGAAAGAGACTGGAATATTAGAACTGTATAATTTAGGTTATTTTCTGCTAAATTGTAGTCAGAGAATTAATGTGTAAGTCTGTGTTTTTTCTTGGGATTTTCCCTTTAATAAATTTTAAGCAGTGGCAGTATTGGAGCTATATGGTTGTTAGTTTAGTGTGGGTGGCATTAAAGGGAGTTTTAAGCATTTATTTTACGTCTAGTACAGACTAGGGAGTGTTGTTAACCCTTGCACCCACTGAACTACATCACAAGCTGGCCTGGTGTGGCTAGATTGGGACCTATTGGTGACAGTAAAAGGGGGCTGATAACCCTTTCTGTGCCAAATAAGTGACTGACGCAAGGTTGGATAACCTTGGTTCGTCACAGATAGTAATTTTTATTTAGATTTATTTTAATTATATTAAAGTTAGGGGTCTTAGGGTTAGGTTTAGGGGTTAATAAATTTACTATAGTGGCGGCGACGTTGGGGGTGGCTGATTAGGGGTTAATAAGTGTAGGTAGGTAGCAACGGCATTGGGGGCTGCAGATTAGAGGTTAATAAGTGTAGGAAGGTGGTGTCGACATTGGGGACGGCAGATTAGGGTTTAATAAGTGTAGGTAGGTAGCAATGACATTGGGGCGGCATATTAGAGGTTAATAACTGTAGGTAGGTGGCAGTGACATTGGAGCGGCAGATTAGGGGTTAATAAATGTAATAGGTGTCGGGGGCGGCAGATTAGAGGTTAATAAGTGTTATGTAGGTGGTGGCGATGTCGGGGGCGGTGGTTTAGGGGTTAATAAGTGTAGGTAGGTGGCGGGGTGGCTGATTAGGGGTTAATAAGTGTAATGTAGGTGTTGGCGATGTCGGGGGGTCAGATTAGGGGTGTTTAGACTTGAGGTTTATGTTAGGGTGTTAGGTGTAAACATAACTTTTTTTTCCCCATAGGAATCAATGGGGCTGCGTTACAGAGCTTTACGCTCCTTTATTGCAGGTGTTAGGCTTTTTTTTAGCCGACTCTCCCCATTGATGTCTATGGGGAAATCATGTACGAGCACGTAAAACCAGCTCAAAGCAGCGCTGGTATCGGAGTGCGGTATGGAGCTCAATTTTGCTCTACGCTCACATATTGCCTGCTAACGCAGGGTTTTTGAAAACCTGTAATAGCAGCGCTATAGGGAGGTGAGTGGTGACAATAAGTTAGTATCTAGCCGCCCCCACAAGAGCTGCTGGTGCAACGCCGCCCCTGCAGACTCGCGGCCAGCCAGCAGGGAGGTGTCAATTAACCCGATTGTACTCGATCGGGTTGAATTCTGGCGATGTCTGTCCGCCTGCTCAGAGCAGGCGGGCAGGTTATGGAGCAGAGGTCTTTAGACCACTTCTTCATAACTACTGTTTCTGGCGAGCCAAACACGGGGCATCAATCTCCATTCGGAGCTTGATAGATATGCTCCTTTGTGTTGCTCTGTATTTTTTTTTCCTTGAGGTTCTGTTGGTAATGTCTGCATTGTTTTTGTCTCTGATTTATACTATTGATGAGAAATTAGAGAACTAAAAAAAGGTTTGGAACAAGGAGGCACTACCTGCTCAGAACAAATTATTTCGAGAACTACAATTAGGGACAAGACCTGTTTACAATATCTAGATTACAAGTGGAGCGATACATTTTTTTGCTCTAACTTTGCTCAAGGTAAATCAGTAGCACTCCTACGTTTCATCTGGTAAGTTGAAAGTAAAAAGATAGCATGCGAGCGGAACATCTGGAGGTTGGATTTTGCACCCATGCTAACTTTCTTTCCTCATAGACTTCTATGGGGAGCACTAAAAAAGCCTTCTCTCTTTTCTCTCAAGCACTAAAAACGGAAGGTGCACTAGGTCAACAGCGCTAAAGCTGAAGGTGGCATCAACTTGTAATATAAGCAATGTTTAATGCAGTTGTGATCTACATTGAAAGTAAAGGCCACACTAAAGGGATGTCAGCCGCGCTAAACCTTCCATGGTAAATCTGTTTTATAATAGACTTTTAATATGAATTTGCACTCTAATTTTAGTGTGATCCAGCGATATAGCTATCACTCACTACACTACCATTAACACTCCACTTGTAATCTGCGCCATTGTGTTTAACCGTTTCTTGTAATGCACATGATTATATGTTTGTCAATTTGTATTTTATTTTTTAATTTTCTACATTTTGTTTGATGCTATTTTCATGTGTAGACATCATACGCTGCATATGACCTACCAGTTACGTTAGTGATCTCGCCTTCTGCACATGGGACACAGTCATAGCAGCACTTGGGTCGTCCTTCCTGTGGGACCCGTCTGTATCCCGGGAGGCAGCTCTCAGAGCAGACAGAACGAGGGATCTGGGAACAACAGGGGCAGAGTGTAAAATGTCAGCTGGTAATGCTGACTTTTTCAAACAAGCACAAATACATACTTAATGCGCATACAAGCACAAATACATACTTAATGCGCATACAAGCACAAATATATACTTAATGCGCATACAAGCACAAATACACACTCAATGCGCATACAAGCACAAATACATACTCAAAGCGCATACAAGCACAAATACATACTTAATGCGCATACAAGCACAAATACATACTTAATGCGCATACAAGCACAAATACATACTCAATGCGCATACAAGCACAAATACATACTTAATGCGCATACAAGCACAAATACACACTCAATGCGCATACAAGCACAAATACATACTCAATGCGCATACAAGCACAAATACATACTTAATGCGCATACAAGCACAAATACATACTTAATGCGCATACAAGCACAAATACATACTTAATGCGCATACAAGCACAAATACATACTCAATGTGCATACAAGCACAAATATATACTCAATGCGCATACAAGCACAAATAAACACTTAGGCCTAGATTTAGAGTTCGGCGGTAGCCGTCAAAACCAGCGTTAGAGGCTCCTAACGCTGGTTTTGGGCGCCCGCTGGTATTTGGAGTCAGTGATTAAAGGGTCTAACGCTCACTTTACAGCCGCGACTTTTCCATACCGCAGATCCCCCTACGCCATTTGCGTAGCCTATCTTTTCAATGGGATCTTTCTAACGCCGGTATTTAGAGTCGTTTCTGCAGTGAGCGTTAGAGCTCTAACGACAAGATTCCAGCCGCCTGAAAATAGCAGGAGTTAAGAGCTTTCTGGCTAACGCCGGTTTATAAAGCTCTTAACTACTGTACCCTAAAGTACACTAACACCCATAAACTACCTATGTACCCCTAAACCGAGCTCCCCCCACATCGCCGCCACTCGATTAAAATTTTTAACCCCTAATCTGCCGACCGCCACCTACGTTATACTTATGTACCCCTAATCTGCTGCCCCTAACCCCGCCGACCCCTATATTATATTTCTTAACCCCTAACTTGCCCCCCACAACGTCGCCGCAAGCTACTTAAAATAATTAACCCCTAATCTTCCGACCGCAAATCGCCGCCACCTACGTTATCCCTATGTACCCCTAATCTGCTACCCCTAACACCGCCGACCCCTATATTATATTTATTAACCCCTAATCTGCCCCCCTCAACGTCGCCGACACCTGCCTACACTTATTAACCCCTAATCTGCCGAGCGGACCTGAGCGCTACTATAATAAAGTTATTAACCCCTAATCCGCCTCACTAACCCTATCATAAATAGTATTAACCCCTAATCTGCCCTCCCTAACATCGCCGACACCTAACTTCAATTATTAACCCCTAATCTGCCGACCGGAGCTCACCGCTATTCTAATAAATGTGTTAACCCCTAAAGCTAAGTCTAACCCTAACACTAACACCCCCCTAAGTTAAATATAATTTTTATCTAACGAAATAAATTAACTCTTATTAAATAAATGATTCCTATTTAAAGCTAAATACTTACCTGTAAAATACATCCTAATATAGCTACAATATAAATTATAATTATATTATAGCTATTTTAGGATTAATATTTATTTTACAGGTAACTTTGTAATTATTTTAACCAGGTTCAATAGCTATTAAATAGTTAAGAACTATTTAATAGTTACCTAGTTAAAATAATAACAAAATTACCTGTAAAATAAGTCCTAACCTAAGATATAATTAAACCTAACACTACCCTATCAATAAAATAATTAAATAAACTACCTACAATTACCTACAATTAACCTAACACTACACTATCAATAAATTAATTAAACACAATTCCTACAAATAAATACAATTAAATAAACTAGCTAAAGTACAAAAAATAAAAAAGATCTAAGTTACAGAAAATAAAAAAATATTTACAAACATAATAAAAATATTACAACAATTTTAAACTAATTACACCTACTCTAAGCCCCCTAAAAAAATAACAAAGCCCCCCAAAATAAAAAATTCCCTACCCTATTCTAAATTAAAAAAGTTACAAGCTCTTTTACCTTACCAGCCCTGAACAGGGCCCTTTGCGGGGCATGCCCCAAGAATTTCAGCTCTTTTGCCTGTAAAAAAAAACATACAATACCCCCCCCCCAACATTACAACCCACCACCCACATACCCCTAATCTAACCCAAACCCCCCTTAAATAAACCTAACACTAAGCCCCTGAAGATCTTCCTACCTTGTCTTCACCATACCAGGTTCACCGATCCGTCCTGAAGAGCTCCTCCGATGTCCTGATCCAAGCCCAAGCGGGGGCTGAAGAGGTCCATGATCCGGTCAAAGTCTTCATCCAAGCGGGGCAGAAGAGGATCTTCCATCCGATTGAAGTCATCATCCAGGCGGCATCTTCGATCTTCTTCCATCCGGAGCGAAGAGGCAGGATCCTGAAGACATCCAGCGCGGAACATCCATCCGGACCGACGACTGAACGACGAATGACTGTTCCTTTAAGGGACGTCATCCAAGATGGCGTCCCTCGAATTCCGATTGGCTGATAGGATTCTATCAGCCAATCGGAATTAAGGTATGAATTTTCTGATTGGCTGATGGAATCAGCCAATCAGAATCAAGTTCAATCCGATTGGCCGATCCAATCAGCCAATCAGATTGAGCACGCATTCTATTGGCTGATCGGAACAGCCAATAGAATGCGAGCTCAATCTGATTGGCTGATTGGATCAGCCAATCGGATTGAACTTGATTCTGATTGGCTGATTCCATCAGCCAATCAGAAAATTCATACCTTAATTCCGATTGGCTGATAGAATCCTATCAGCCAATCGGAATTCGAGGGACGCCATCTTGGATGACGTCCCTTAAAGGAACAGTCATTCGTCGTTCAGTCGTCGGTCCGGATGGATGTTCCGCGCTGGATGTCTTCAGGATCCTGCCTCTTCGCTCCGGATGGAAGAAGATCGAAGATGCCGCCTGGATGATGACTTCAATCGGATGGAAGATCCTCTTCTGCCCCGCTTGGATGAAGACTTTGACCGGATCATGGACCTCTTCAGCCCCCGCTTGGGCTTGGATCAGGACATCGGAGGAGCTCTTCAGGACGGATCGGTGAACCTGGTATGGTGAAGACACGGTAGGAAGATCTTCAGGGGCTTAGTGTTAGGTTTATTTAAGGGGGGTTTGGGTTAGATTAGGGGTATGTGGGTGGTGGGTTGTAATGTTGGGGGGGGGGTATTGTATGTTTTTTTTTACAGGCAAAAGAGCTGAAATTCTTGGGGCATGCCCCGCAAAGGGCCCTGTTCAGGGCTGGTAAGGTAAAAGAGCTTGTAACTTTTTTAATTTAGAATAGGGTAGGGAATTTTTTATTTTGGGGGGCTTTGTTATTTTTTTAGGGGGCTTAGAGTAGGTGTAATTAGTTTAAAATTGTTGTAATATTTTTATTATGTTTGTAAATATTTTTTTATTTTCTGTAACTTAGATCTTTTTTATTTTTTGTACTTTAGCTAGTTTATTTAATTGTATTTATTTGTAGGAATTGTGTTTAATTAATTTATTGATAGTGTAGTGTTAGGTTAATTGTAGGTAATTGTAGGTAGTTTATTTAATTATTTTATTGATAGGGTAGTGTTAGGTTTAATTATATCTTAGGTTAGGACTTATTTTACAGGTAATTTTGTTATTATTTTAACTAGGTAACTATTAAATAGTTCTTAACTATTTAATAGCTATTGAACCTGGTTAAAATAATTACAAAGTTACCTGTAAAATAAATATTAATCCTAAAATAGCTATAATATAATTATAATTTATATTGTAGCTATATTAGGATGTATTTTACAGGTAAGTATTTAGCTTTAAATAGGAATCATTTATTTAATAAGAGTTAATTTATTTTGTTAGATAAAAATTATATTTAACTTAGGGGGGTGTTAGTGTTAGGGTTAGACTTAGCTTTAGGGGTTAATACATTTATTAGAATAGCGGTGAGCTCCGGTCGGCAGATTAGGGGTTAATAATTGAAGTTAGGTGTCGGCGATGTTAGGGAGGGCAGATTAGGGGTTAATACTATTTATGATAGGGTTAGTGAGGCGCATTAGGGGTTAATAACTTTATTATAGTAGCGCTCAGGTCCGCTCGGCAGATTAGGGGTTAATAAGTGTAGGCAGGTGTCGGCGATGTTGAGGGGGGCAGATTAGGGGTTAATAAATAGAATATAGGGGTCGGCGATGTTAGGGCAGCAGATTAGGGGTACATAGGGATAACGTAGGTTGCGGCGGTTTACGGAGCGGCAGATTAGGGGTTAAAAAAAATATGCAGGGGTCAGCGATAGCGGGGGCGGCAGATTAGGGGTTAATAAGTGTAAGGTTAGGGATGTTTAGACTCGGGGTACATGTTAGAGTGTTAGGTGCAGACGTAGGAAGTGTTTCCCCATAGGAAACAATGGGGCTGCGTTAGGAGCTGAACGCTGCTTTTTTGCAGGTGTTAGGTTTTTTTTCAGCTCAAACAGCCCCATTGTTTCCTATGGGAGAATCGTGCACGAGCACGTTTTTGAGGCCGGCCGCGTCCGTAAGCAACTCTGGTATCGAGAGTTGCATTTGCGGTAAAAATGCCCTACGCTCCTTTTTTGGAGCCTAACGCAGCATTTGTTTTAACTCTCGATACCAGAGTTAAATTTATGGTGCGGCCAGAAAAAAGCCCGCGGAGCGTTAACAGCCCTTTTACCGCCGAACTCTAAATCTAGGCCTTAATGCGCATACAAGCACAAATACATACTCAATGTGCATACAAGCACAAATACATACTCAATGCGCATACAAGCACAAATACATACTTAATGCGCATACAAGCACAAATACACACAATGGGGGGTAGTTATCAAGCCGTCTACTTTTCTGGCTTCGCCGGCCCAATACGCCCGCCTAAGCTCGCCTACCTTCGCCGCCGCGGACCTGAAAAAGGACCTGAAAAAATACGCCTAAGTTATCAAATAAAGCTGTCAAAAAGCCGCGGGGCGATGAGCAGCGGACTGTGACAGTTATCACTCATCCGATCTCGCTGCCCTTCGGCTTTTTCCCAGCTTTATTGCTAGCCTGTCACTAAGCACTCACACTAAACTACACTGTTCTACCCCCTATACCGGCGCCCCCGGAGCCTCCCGCAACTCAATAAAGTTACAAACCCCTAAACCGCCGCTCCTAGACCCCGCCGCAACTCTTATAAATGTATTAACCCCTAAACCGCCGCTCCTAGACCCTGCCGCAACTCTTATAAATGTATTAACCCCTAAACCGCCGCTCCTAGACCCTGCCGCAACTCTTATAAAGGTATTAACCCTTAAACCGCCGCTCCCGGACACCGCTGCCACCTACAGTATACCTAGTAACCCCTATCCTGCCCCCCCTATACCGTCGCCCTCTATAATAAATTATTAACCCCTATCCTGCTGATCCCGCACCTCTCCGCAACTAAATAAATAGTTTAACCCCTAAACCGCCGCTCCATGAACCCGCCGCAACCTATATTAAACGTATTAACCCCTATCCTGCCCCCCCTAAACCGTCGCCACTTATAATAAATTTATTAACCCCTAATCTGCGCCCCCTACACCGTCGCCACCTATAATAAATTTATTAACCCCTATCCTGCCCCCCACTACGCCGCCGCCACTGTAATAAAATTATTAACCCCTAAACCTAAGTCTAAGCCTAACCCTAACGCCCCCCTAACTTAAATATTAATTAAATAAATCTAAATAAATTAACTCTTATTAAGTAAATGAATCCTATTTAAAACTAAATACTTACCTTTAAAATAAACCCTAATATAGCTACAATATAAATAATAATTATATTCTAGCTATTTTAGGATTTTTTTAAATTTTACAGGCAACTTTCAATTTATTTTAACCAGGTACAATAGCTATTAAATAGTTATTAAATATTTAATAGCTTACCTAGCTAAAATAAAGAGAAATGTACCTGTGAAATAAATCCTAACCTAAGTTACAATTACACCTAACACTACACTATACTTTAATAAATTATTCCTATTTAAAAATAAATACTTACCTGTAAAATAAACACTAAGATAGCTACAATATAATTAATAATTATATTATAGCTATCTTAGGATTTATATTTATTTTACAGGTAACTTTGTATTCATTTTAGCTAGTTAGAATAGTTATTAAATAGTTATTAACTATTTAATAACTACATAGCTAAAAGAAATACAAAATTACCTGTAAAATAAATCCTAACTTAAGTTACAATTAAACCTAATACTACACTATCATTAAATTAATTAAATAAATTAACTACAAATAACTACAATTAAATACAATTACATAAACTAACTAAAGTACAAAAAATAAAAAAAGCTAAGTTACAAAAAATAAAAAAATAAGTTACAAACATGTTACAAATATTACAACAATTTTAAGCTACTTACACCTAATCTAAGCCCCCTAATAAAATAACAAACCCCCCCAAAATAAAAAAATGCCCTACCCTATTCTAAATTAAATAAATTTCAAAGCTCTTTTACCTTACCAGCCCTTAAAAGGGCCATTTGTGGGGGCATGCCCCAAAGAAAACAGCTCTTTTGCCTGTAAAAGAAAAATACAACCCCCCCCAACATTAAAACCCACCACCCACATACCCCTAATCTAACCCAAACCCCCCTTACAAAAACCTAACACTAATCCCCTGAAGATCATCCTACCTTGAGTCGTCTTCACTCAGCCGAGCCACCGATGGAACTGAAGAGGACATCCGGAGCGGAAGAAGTTAATCCTCCAAGCGGCGCTGAAGAAATCTTCCATCCGATGAAGTCATCATCCAGGCGGGGCTGAAGAAAAGTCTTCGATCCGGCCGATGTCATCTTCAAAGAGGCGCTGAAGAGGTCTTCTATCCGGGCGAAGTCATCTTCCAAGCCGGGTCTTGAATCTTCCTTCCGCCGACGCGGAACCACCTTCTTCACCGACGGACTACGACGAATGACGGCTCCTTTAAGGGACGTCATCCAAGATGGCGTCCCCTCAATTCCGATTGGCTGATAGGATTCTATCAGCCAATCAGAATTAAGGTAGGAAAATCTGATTGGCTGATGGAATCAGCCAATCAGATTCAAGTTCAATCCGATTGGCTGATCCAATCAGCCAATCAGATTGAGCTCGCATTCTATTGGCTGATCGGAATAGATTAATCTGCCCCCCACAACGTCGCCTCCACCTACCTACAATAATTAACCCCTAATCTGCCGACCGGATCTCATCGCTACTATAATAAATGTATTAACCCTTAAAGCTAAGTCTAACTCTAACCCTAACACCCGCCTAAGTTAAATATAATTTAAATCTAACAAAATAAATTAACTATTAATAAATAAATTATTCCTATTTAAAGCTAAATATTTACCTGTAAAATAAACCCTAATATAGCTACAATATAAATTATAATTATATTGTAGCTATTTTAGGATTAATATTTATTTTACAGGCAACTTTGTAATTATATTAACCAGGTACAATAGCTATTAAATAGTTAATAACTATGTAATAGTTACCTAGTTAAAATAATTACAAAATTACCTGTAAAATAAATCCTAACCTAAGTTACAATTAAACCTAACACTACACTATCAATAAATTAATTAAATAAACTACCTACAATTATCTACAGTTAAACCTAACACTACACTATCAATAAATTAATTAAATACAATACCTACAAATAAATACAATTAAATAAACTAACTAAAGTACAAAAAATAAAAAAGAACTAAGTTACAAAAAATAAAAAAATATTTACAAACATTAGAAAAATATTACAACAATTTTAAACTAATTACACCTACTCTAAGCCCCCTAATAAAATAACAAAGCCCCCCCAAAAAAAAAAATGCCCTACCCTATTCTAAATTAAAAAAGTTTAAAGCTCTTTTAACTTATCAACCAGGAAAAGGGCCCTTTGCGGGGCATGCCCCAAAGAATTCAGCTCTTTTGCCTGTAAAAAAAACATACAATACCCCCCCCCCCAACATTACAACCCACCACCCACATACCCCTAATCTAACCCAAACCCCCCTTAAATAAACCTAACACTAAGCCCCTGAAGATCTCCCTACCTTGTCTTCACCTCACCGGGTTCAGCGATCAGTCCAGAAGAGGGTCTGAAGTCTTGATCCAAGAATCGGCTGAAGAACTCCATCATCAGGCTGAAGTTGGAAGTCCATCATCGGGATGAAGTCTTCTATCAAGCCGCTTCTTCAATCTTCTTTCTTCCGGAGCGGAGCCATCTTCTTCCCAGCCGACGCGGATCCAACCTCTTCAACCGACGCCTACTCACCGAATGACAGTTCCTTTAAATGACGTCATCCAAGATGGTGTCCCTCGAATTCCGATTGGCTGATAGGATCAGCCAATCGGAATTAAGGTAGGAATATTCTGATTGGCTGATGGAATCAGCCAATCAGATTCAATTTCAATCTGATTGGCTGATCCAATCAGCCAATCAGATTGAGCTCACATTCTATTGGCTGATCGGAACAGCCAATAGAATGCGAGCTCAATCTGATTGGCTGATTGGATCAGCCAATCAGATTGAACTTGAATCTGATTGGCTGATTCCATCGGAGCTAATCCTGGCTTTTTTCTGGCCGCACCATAAAAATAACTCTGGTATTGAGAGTCCACAGAAAGGCTGCGTTAGGCTCCAAAAAAGGAGCGTAGAGCATATTTAACGCCACTGCAACTCTCGATACCAGAGTTGCTTACGGACGCGGCCAGCCTCAAAAACGTGCTCGTGCACGATTCTTCCATACGAAACAATGGGGCTGTTTGAGCTGAAAAAAAACCTAACACCTGCAAAAAAGCTGCATTCAGCTCCTAACGCAGTCCCATTGTTTCCTATGGGGAAACACTTCCTACGTCTGCACCTAACACTCTAACATGTACCCCAAGTCTAAACACCCCTAACCTTACACTTATTAACCCCTAATCAGCCGCCCCCGCTATCGCTGACCCCTCCATATTATTATTAACCCCTAATCTGCCGCTCCGTAAACCGCCGCTACTTACATTATCCCTATGTACCCCTAATCTGCTGCCCCTAACACCGCCGACACCTATATTATATTTATTAACCCCTAATCTGCCCCCCACAACGTCGCCTCCACCTGCCTACACTTATTAACCCCTAATCTGCCGACCGGACCTGAGCGCTACTATAATAAAGTTATTAACCCCTAATCCGCCTCACTAACCCTATAATAAATAGTATTAACTCCTAATCTTCCCTCCCTAACATCGCCGACACCTAACTTCAATTATTAACCCCTAATCTGCCGACTGGAGCTAACCGCTATTCTAATAAATGTATTAACCCCTAAAGCTAAGTCTAACCCTAACACTAACACCCCCCTAAATTAAATATAATTTACATCTAACGAAATTAATTATCTCTTATTAAATAAATTATTCCTATTTAAAGCTAAATACTTACCTGTAAAATAAATCCTAATATAGCTACACTATAAATTATAATTATATTATAGCTATTTTAGGATTAATATTTATTTTACAGGTAACTTTGTATTTATTTTAACCAGGTACAATAGCTATTAAATAGTTAATAACTATTTAATAGCTAAAATAGTTAAAATAATTACAAAATTACCTGTAAAATAAATCCTAACCTAAGTTACAATTAAACCTAGCACTACACTATCAATACATTAATTAAATAAATAAAATATCTACAATTACCTACAATTAAACCTAACACTATACTATCAATACATTAATTAAATACAATATCTACAAATAACTACAATGAAATAAACTAACTAAAGTACAAAAAATAAAAAAGAACTAAGTTACAAAAAATAAAAAAATATTTACAAACATAAGGAAAATATTACAACAATTTTAAACTAATTACACCTACTCTAAGCCCCCTAATAAAATAACAAAGCCCCCCAAAATAAAAAATGCCCTACCCTATTCTAAATTACTAAAGTTCAAAGCTCTTTTACCTTACCAGCCCTGAACAGGGCCCTTTGCGGGGCATGCCCCAAAGAATTCAGCTCTTTCGCCTGTAAAAAAAAACATACAATACCCCCCCCCAACATTACAACCCACCACCCACATACCCCTAATCTAACCCAAACCCCCCTTAAATAAGGACCCGCGTAGCTAACGCTGGCTTTTTTCTGGCCGCACCATAAAAATAACTCTGGTATTGAGAGTCCACAGAAAGGCTGCGTTAGGCTCCAAAAAAGGAGCATAGAGCATATTTAATGCAACTGCAACTCTCGATACCAGAGTTGCTTACGGACGCGGCCAGCCTCAAAAACGTGCTCGTGCACGATTCCCCCATAGGAAACAATGGGGCTATTTGAGCTGAAAAAAAACCTAACACCTGCAAAAAAGCCGCGTTCAGCTCCTAACGCAGCCCCATTGTTTGCTATGGGGAAACACTTCCTACGTCTGCACCTAACACTCTAACATGTACCCCGAGTCTAAACACCCCTAACCTTACACTTATTAACCCCTATTCTGCCACCCCCGCTATCGCTGACCCCTGTATATTATTTTTAACCCCTAATCTGCCGCTCCGTAAACCTCCGCTACTTACATTATCCCTATGTACCCCTAATCTGCTGCCCCTAACACCGCCGACACCTATATTATATTTATTAACCCCTAATCTGCCCCCCACAACGTCGCCTCCACCTGCCTACACTTATTAACCCCTAATCTGCCGACCGGACCTGAGCGCTACTATAATAAAGTTATTAACCCCTAATCCGCCTCACTAACCCTATAATAAATAGTATTAACCCCTAATCTGCCCTCCCTAACATCGCCAACACCTATCTTCAATTATTAACCCCTAATCTGCCGACTGGAGCTCACCGCTATTCTAATAAATGTATTAACCCCTAAAGCTAAGTCTAACCCTAACACTAACACCCCCCCTAAGTTAAATATAATTTACATCTAACGAAATTAATTATCTCTTATTAAATAAATTATTCATATTTAAAGCTAAATACTTACCTGTAAAATAAATCCTAATATAGCTACAATATAAATTATAATTATATTATAGCTATTTTAGGATTAATATTTATTTTACAGGTAACTTAGTAATTATTTTAACCAGGTACAATAGCTATTAAATAGTTAATAACTATTTAATAGTTACCTAGTTAAAATAATAACAAAATTACCTGTAAAATAAATCCTAACCTAAGTTACAATTAAACCTAACACTACACTATCATTAAATTAATTAAATAAAATATCTACAATTACCTACAATTAAACCTAACACTACACTATAAATACATTAATTAAATACAATATCTACAAATAACTACAATTAAATAAACTAACTAAAGTACAAAAAATAAAAAAGAACTAAGTTACAAAAAATAAAAAAATATTTACAAACATAAGGAAAATCTTACAACAATTTTAAACTAATTACACCTACGCTAAGCCTCCTAATAAAATAACAAAGCCCCCCAAAATAAAAAATGCCCTACCCTATTCTAAATTACTAAAGTTCAAAGCTCTTTTACCTTACCAGCCCTGAACAGGGCCCTTTGCGGGGCATGCCCCAAGAAGTTCAGCTCTTTTGCCTGTGAAAAAAAACATACAATACCCCCCCCAACATTACAACCCACCACCCACATACCCCTAATCTAACCCAAACCCCCCTTAAATAAACCTAACAGTAAGCCCCTGAAGATCATCCTACCTTGTCTTCACAATACCAGGTTCACCGATCCGTCCTGGCTCCAAGATCTTCATCCAACCCAAGCGGGGGCTGGCGATCCATCATCCGGCGGCTGAAGAGGTCCAGAAGAGGCTCCAAAGTCTTCATCCTATCCGGGAAGAAGAGTAGATCCGGACCGGCAACCATCATCTTCCAAGCGGCATCTTCTATCTTCATCCGATGAGGACCGGCTCCATCCTGAAGACCTCCACCGCGGACCCATCTTTATTTAATTAATGTATTGATAGTGTAGTGTTAGGTTTAATTGTAGGTAATTGTAGATATTTTATTTAATTAATTTAATGATAGTGTAGTGTTAGGTTTAATTGTAACTTAGGTTAGGATTTATTTTACAGGTAATTTTGTAATTATTTTAACTATTTTAGCTATTAAATAGTTATTAACTATTTAATAGCTATTGTACCTGGTTAAAATAAATACAAAGTTACCTGTAAAATAAATATTAATCCTAAAATAGCTATAATATAATTATATTTTATAGTGTAGCTATATTAGGATTTATTTTACAGGTAAGTATTTAGCTTTACATAGGAATAATTTATTTAATAAGAGATAATTAATTTCGTTAGATGTAAATTATATTTAACTTAGGGGGGTGTTAGTGTTAGGGTTAGACTTAGCTTTAGGGGTTAATACATTTATTAGAATAGCGGTGAGCTCCAGTCGGCAGATTAGGGGTTAATAATTGAAGTTAGGTGTCGGCGATGTTAGTGAGGGAAGATTAGGGGTTAATACTATTTATTATAGGGTTAGTGAGGCGGATTAGGGGTTAATAACTTTATTATAGTAGCGCTCAGGTCCGGTCAGCAGATTAGGGGTTAATAAGTGTAGGCAGGTGGAGGCGACGTTGTGGGGGGCAGATTAGGGGTTAATAAATATAATATAGGTGTCGGCGGTGTTAGGGGCAGCAGATTAGGGGTACATAGGGATAATGTAAGTAGCGGCGGTTTACGGAGCGGCAGATTAGGGGCTAATAATAATATGCAGGGGTCAGCGATAGCGGGGGCGGCAGATTAGGGGTTAATAAGTGTAAGGTTAGGGGTGTTTAGACTCGGGGTACATGTTAGAGTGTTAGGTGCAGACGTAGGAAGTGTTTCCCCATAGGAAACAATGGGGCTGCGTTAGGAGCTGAACGCGGCTTTTTTGCAGGTGTTAGGTTTTTTTTCAGCTCAAACAGCCCCATTGTTTCCTATGGGAGAATCGTGCACGAGCACGTTTTTGAGGCTGGCCGCGTCCGTAAGCAACTCTGGTATCGAGAGTTGCAGTGGCGTTAAATATGCTCTACGCTCCTTTTTTGGAGCCTAACGCAGCCTTTCTGTGGACTCTCAATACCAGAGTTATTTTTATGGTGCGGCCAGAAAAAAGCCAGCGTTAGCTACGCGGGTCCTTACCGACAAAACTCTAAATCTAGCCGTTAATGCGCATACAAGCACAAATACATACTTAATGCGCATACAAGCACAAATACATACTTAATGCGCATACAAGCACAAATACAATCTTAATGCACATACCAGCACAAATACACACTTAATGCGCATACAAGCACAAATACATACTTAATGCACATACCAGCACAAATACATACTTAATGCACATACCAGCACAAATACATACTTAATGCGCATACAAGCACAAATACACACTTAATGCGCATACAAACACAAATACATACTCAATGCGCATACAAGCACAAATACATACTTAATGCGCATACAAGCACAAATACACACTCAATGCGCATACAAGCACAAATACATACTTAATGCGCATACAAGCACAAATACATACTCAATGCGCATACAAGCACAAATACATACTTAATGCGCATACAAGCACAAATACACACTCAATGCGCATACAAGCACAAATAGATACTCAATGCGCATACAAGCACAAATACACACTCAATGCGCATACAATCACAAATACACACTCAATGCGCATACATGCACAAATACACACATAATGCGCATACAAGCACAAATACATACTCAATGCACATACAAGCACAAATACACACTCAATGCGCATACAAGCACAAATACACACTCAATGCGCATACAAGCACAAATACATACTCAATGCGCATACAAGCACAAATACACACTCAATGCGCATACAAGCACAAATAGATTCTCAATGCGCATACAAGCACAAATACATGCTCAATGAGCATACAAGCACAAATACACGCTCAATGCGCATACAAAAAGCACAAATACACGCTCAATGCGCATACAAAAAGCACAAATACACGCTCAATGCGCATACAAAATGCTCAAATACACGCTCAATGCGCATACAAGCACAAATAAACGCTCAATGCGCATACAAGCACAAATACACACTCAATGCGCATACAAGCACAAATACACACTCAATGGGCATAGAAGCACAAATACACACTCAATGCGCATACAAGCACAAATACACACTCAATGCGCATACAAGCACAAATACACACTCAATGCGCATACAAGCACAAATACACACTCAATGCGCATACAAGCACAAATACACACTCAATGGGCATACAAGCACAAATACATACTTAATGCGCATACAGGCACAAATACACACTCAATGCGCATACAAACACAAATACACACTCAATGCGCATACAAGCACAAATACATACTTAATGCGCATACAAGCACAAATACACACTCAATGCGCATACAAGCACAAATACACACTCAATGCGCATACAAGCACAAATATATACTTAATGCGCATACAAGCACAAATACATACTCAATGCGCATACAAGAACAAATACACGCTCAATGCGCATACAAGCACAAATACATACTTAATGCACATACAAGCACAAATACACACTTAATGCGCATACAAGCACAAATACATACTTAATGCGCATACAAGCACAAATACATACTTAATGCGCATACAAGCACAAATACACACTTAATGCGCATACAAGCACAAATACATACTTAGTGCGCATAC
Organism: Bombina bombina; assembly: GCF_027579735.1. Taxonomy (NCBI): domain Eukaryota; kingdom Metazoa; phylum Chordata; class Amphibia; order Anura; family Bombinatoridae; genus Bombina; species Bombina bombina. The sequence continues at coordinate 19,631,849 of NC_069502.1, read as the reverse complement.
AAGCACATATACACACTTAATGTGCATACAAGCACAAATACATACTTAATGCGCATACAAGCACAAATACACACTAAATGCGCATACAAGCACAAATACACGCTCAATGCGCATACAAAAAGCACAAATACATGCTCAATGCGCATACAAAATGCACAAATACACGCTCAATGCACATACAAGCACAAACACACGCTCAACAGGGGCGAAACTACAGGGGGTGCAGAGGTCGCAGGTGCGACTGGGCCCCTGAGGGTGGGGGCCCAGCTTTAAAAAATATATATATATATTTTTTTTTTAATAATTTTTTTTTTCCATAAAAAACGTTAACCTAATGTGACATGACTACAGGGGTTAGTGTTTCTGTTATACCCATTGGTGTTTATGTGTGTGTGTGTATGGTGTGTGTGTGTGTATGTATGTGACTGTGTGTGTATTTATGCATGTATGTGTGTTTATGTGTGTGTGTATGGTGTGTGACTGTGTGTGTATTTATGTATGTATGTGTGTTTATGTGTGTGTATGGTGTGTGTGTGTGTATGTATGTATGTATGTGACTGTGTGTGTATTTATGCATGTATGTGTGTTTATGTGTGTGTATGGTGTGTGTGTGTATGTGTGTGACTGTGTGTGTATTTATGCATGTATGTGTGTTTATATGTGTGTGTATGGTGTGTGTGTGTGTGTGTGTGTGTGTATGTGTGTGTATGTGTGTATGTGTGTGTGTGTATGTATGTATGTATGTGACTGTGTGTGTATTTATGCATGTATGTGTGTTTGTGTATGTTTGTGGAACCAGCAAATTACAGACCTTGTTACTACAGCATGGGGGGGGGGGGGTAAACAGTGTCACTATACAGTATCACTATATACGGTATGGGGGGATGGACCATGTCACTAACTACTGTGGTCACTTTATAAAGTACTGGGCGGGTAGGGTCAGGCCAGCCCTCTCACCGGCAGATTACAGACTGTGTCACTAACTCACTATATACAGTACTGGGGGGTTAAATAGTGTCACTATATACAGTAATAGGGGGTAAGACCATCTCACAGACTGTGGGCACAGGGTACCTCCTTTTGCAGACATGTAATCTGATTCACATTTTTTTTTCTGTGTTAAATGTAAAAAAAATGTATTAAATTCATCTTTTTTTGGAGGGGGGGGGGCAGATTCTTGCACCTGGGCCCTGTGGTTTCTAGTTACGCCTCTGACACTCAATGCGCATACAAGCACAAATACACACTCAATGCGCATACAAGCACAAATACACACTCAATGCGCATACAAGCACAAATACACACTCAATGCGCATACAAGCACAAATACACACTCAATGCGCATACAAGCACACATATACTTTTTTGGGGTATCCCTTTAAAAGCCCATGAATGCCAATCCCAAACATGAAACTAAAGTACACAAGAAAAAGCATGGGACTTGCAGTAAGTGGTTCCGTACAGTCATGTATCTCATGACTTCCTGTTAAAACAAAACATTTGAATAATTTAAAAAAGATTTACATGTCCTAGAACATGTGATATCAAATCAGTATCAGGGCACTGTTTGCTGCTTTTTTATCTTCATAGAAAAGTAGCAGAATCTTAATTCATCATCACAGGTGAAATGTGCTCAGAGACAAGCTGTCTATCAATGTCAGGAAGATGGGAGTTGAGGATGTTACATATTTTGTACTCCTCATTGTTGCCAACTGGAATTTGAAGAGAGGGATCTGTAGTGTAACAATTGCACACTAGCAGCTTAAGGAGCGATACATTGAAAACGGAGATACACATGCTAGCAGGGAGATCAAGGGTGTAGGCAACCAGTTTAACCTTATGGAAAATATGAAAAGGCCCCATGTAGGTTACAGGAAGACAATCACTCTCTCTCCCTGACCTAGTAGGAAGGAGCGTGAAGATGCCTTCGATCCGCCTGAAGCTTTTGGCAATGCATAGAGGCATGAAAGGAATTCTGAATCTGTATCCATGTGAAGTGGAGCACCCGAAGATGATCATCCAAAGCCGGAATGTTCTGAGGCATAAATGAATTGGGTAACACAGATGGCTGAAACCCACAAATGGCCATGAATGGGGGGACATTTGGGAGGACGAGTTGTTTGCATTGTTCCTAGCAAACTCTACCCAGGGTAGCAGATCAGCCCAATTTTCATGGTGGTCTGAAACATAGCAGCGGAGGGGCCTGGTTGGACCACTCAGCGGCACAATTAGACTGTAGATGGTAGGCAAAGGAGAAGGCGAGAACTGAGTGCAAATGGCCTGCCAGAACCTAGAGACAAACTTGCTACCCCATTCCAAAACTATCTCCTTAGGAATATTGTGGGCAACTTTTTTAATGGTATGCAATGGGATATTTTGGAAAAACAGTTGACAACCATGAGGATAATGGTATAATGATAAAGTCCATGGCTAGGTGTCCCATAAGGGTGTTCCCACATTAGGAACAGGTTGAAGTAGGTCCACAGGAAGGTGCAGAGGGGAATTGCTTTGGGCACAAATTAACAGGCAGCCACATAAGCAGTGACATCAGTATGGAAATGGCACAAGTCATATGATTTTTACCAGGGTGAGCAGCAATTTTGGAGTTATAGTAGGTTTGCAATAGTATAATGCTCAAATTATCAGGAGGAGCCATAGGTTGAGTGCACAGAATCTGGTCTCCCAAGGGAGAGGTTAAATTAGGGTGGATAGTAGCCAGGATATAATCTGGAGGAATAACCAGAATAGGCACGGAGTCTTCCATGGACAACTCAGAAAATTGATGAGACAATGCATTAGCCTACAAATTTTATGAGCCGGGCAAATACGAGACTAAATAATTGAATCATGAAAGAAACAGGAGCCCATCATGTTAAGTTCTTATGATGAATAATAACAAGAACGGTAGTATCTTCAAGCAAATGTCTTGAATTATAACCAATAATTCTCTATCTCCAATCTCAAAATTGAATTCTGCTGGAGATAGCTTTATGGAATAGATCATGCAAGGGTGTAGGGATCCATCTGGCATAGGATGTTAAGACAAGAGGGTGCCTACTCTTGTCTCAGATGCTTCAACCTCAAGGATAAAAGGTAAGGCAGGGTTGGGGTGAGACAGTATCAGAGCGGTAGCAAAAGCAGACTTAAGAGCTTCGAAAGCCTTAATAGCAGCGGAAGACCAATGGTGTAGATCACTGTCTTTCTTAATCAGGTCAGTGATAGGTTTTACTGGAGAGGAACATTTTCTGATACATTTTCGATAATAGTTGGCAAAACCAAGGAAATAATGGATGGAGCAGAGGCTAGCAGGATGAGTCCATTGTAAAACAGCTGACACCTGCGTAACCATGAAAAACCCCTCAGAGGAGAAAACATAGCACAAAAAGGTAACCTGGGATTGGTGGAAAATACAGAAAACCCCATTCTCATGTTAACATTGGAGAATGCTTCTGATGTCCAGAAGGTTAAAATTAAAGGAGAAGGAGAGTAATAAAATATTATCTAAATAGAGTACCACACATTGTTGTAACATGTTGCAGAGGACATTATTGATGAACTCCCTAAAGACAGCGGGTGCATTGCACGATCCAAAGGGCATTACCAGATACTTGCAATGACTGCTCCTGGTGTTAAATGCTGTCTTCCACTCGTGGCCCTACTTGATCGTCATGAGATTATATGCACCCCTTAGATCAAGCTTGGAAACGACAGTAGCTCCCATGAGGCTGTTTAAATAATAGATTATTAAAATTAACAATAAACAAAATGAAAAACAACAATAGGTATATCCAGAATGTAGTCAGTACTAAGCCAGGGGTCAGATGCCAAAGCAGGTAGTCAACTGGGTCAGGGAACACAGCAGAAACAACAGATACATTAGCTGGAGTCAGGAACAAGGCCAGCCAAAGCCAGGGTCAACACAGACAATGAGAACAATAAACAGAAGTGCACTTGGTAAATCTGGACTCACGCAAAGGTGGAGACAGAGTGGACAGGGCGATGGTTATACAGTAAACAGGCGTTACATCATCCCTGTGAGACAGGAAGTTGACAGTAGTTGCAGAGTGCTGATGTTCACAAGTTTGCCCATAAGAGGTTGTGTGGGAGGAACACACAGTGTCAGAAACACTGCAAGAGAAGCCAGAAACAGGCCTGCACTTCAAGAAACAAGGAAGAGTGGGTAACTCTGACAATAAATGATTTAAATTAGGGTTTTTTTGTGCTTAAACCGTGCAAGTTTAATACATTTTTTTTTATTGAGATATTTAAAGATAACACAATAATAAGAGTCCAGTTACAAGTAAGAAAAGTAATAAAAACAATATGAACATAGCATATGGTGAACTTTCAGGTTTAAGTAGGGATTGAGAAGGCTGGCTAGGTTATACTATAGTAAGGCTCCTATGTACATCCTGAGTGACTAGCTTTTGGATCACTTTCGATAAAATAGTATGTATGAGTATAGGATTGTACCTTCATGTAGCTATGTTAATCTCATGATATGTAACGATCCAGCGTAATTATGGCTAAAAAGGCAGCTCACTACAACACACCTAAGTACGTCTGAGACAAGTTCACTTTTCTGGCTGCAATCTATCTATATAAAGCAGAAATAATAGTGCAACCGGACATATTATGATATCTCTTTTCGTTATATATGATAATAATGATAATGTGGTAACTACTGAGCTGGTCACTTTTGGACCTACTAGCTCACGAGACTCATAACTAATGGTAGTTACAGATGGACCACTCTTGGGCCTCATGAAGTGATTTGTACATTGAGCATATAATAATATTTATGTTGTGAGTTTAGGAAAGGGTAAATCAGCAGAACAAGAGCTGCTCTAAAATTGGAAAGGGGGAGGTCGGGGGGGGGGGCGTGTCTGAGAGAAACAGAGATACAGTAGTGTCACAGTTATGAAGTTTGCCATGGGACAAATATAATTTTATATGGGAGAGCAGTGACTCAGCAGGGGTTTCAGGCAACATATTGGGTACAGATCTAGTTACTCAAAGAATGGAATGATAATAGCTTAGTAGTTCAGTAAGGGACAGGTGTATTGGAATCACCCCAATTTTTGCCTTTGTGCTAGGTATTTGATAAGGCATTAGTAAATTAATGTAGTTAGTGGTCTGTAGATATGTATAGCACTTGTCTTATAGAAATCTCTACCATAATAACTGAAAGTTAATGCCATGATAATAGTAGAGCCCCTGTATGAAGAACGTTTCTGGTACAATGTGAAAGGACCATATAATGGCTGCCAACTATGAGATACTCAACAAGTGAGCCCATGTAGTGAGAGCATGTCTACAGGCCAGTGAGCATAGTGATACGAATGCAGGGAATACTAGAGATATCAAACATTTCAGATACATCCATTTCTTTCATGTAATTGGCAAGAGTCCATGAGCTAGTGACATATGGGATATACAATCCTACCAGGAGGGGCAAAGTTTCCCAAAATGCCTATAAATACACCCCTCACCACACCCACAATTCAGTTTTTACAAACTTTGCCTCCTATGGAGGTGGTGAAGTTTGTGCTAAGATTTCTACATTGATATGCGCTTCTCAGCATTGTTGAAGCCCGATTACTCTCAGAGTACAGTGAATGTCAGAGGGACGTGAAGGGAGTATCACTTATTGAATACTATGATATCCCTAACGGGGGTCTATTTCATAGGTTCTCTGTTATCGGTCGTAGAGATTCATCTCCTACCTCCCTTTTCAGATCGATGATATACTCTCAATTTACCATTACCTCTACTGATAACTGTTTTAGTACTGGTTTGGCTATCTGCTATACGTGGATGGGTGTCTTTTGGTAAGTATGTTTTTTATTTCTTAAGACACCTCAGCTATGGTTTGGCACTTTATGCATTTATATAAAGTTCTAAATATATGTATTGTACTAATATTTGCCATGAGTCAGGTTCATTAATTTCCTTCTGCAGACTGTCAGTTTCATATTTGGCACTATTAGGCCCGCGGGTGTGTCAAATGCTAAACTTTATTGCGTCATTCTCGGCGCGAAAATATTTTTGGTGCGAAAAAATACGTCTATGACGCAACTTTGTCATTTCCGGCGTCCGACACTGAGACCTTTCACACGGTTGCGTCATTAGTGATGCGAATGTGTCATTTGCGGTTATTTTTGGCGCCAAAAAAGTTTAAGTTACTTTGTGCATCATACTTGGCGCCAAACTTTTTAATTTTTTCAGTACCCCATTGATGTTTGCCTCTTGCCTTTTTCTCTATCAGAGGGCAATGCTATTTGCATTTTTTCCCATTCCTGAAACTGTTATATAAGGAAATAGATAATTTTGCTTTATATGTTGTTTTTTCTCTTACATTGTGCAAGATGTCTCAATATGATCCTGCCTCAGAAGTTTCTGCTGGAACATTGCTGCCTGACATCGGTTCTACCAAAGCTAAGTGCATTTGTTGTAAAAGTGTAGAAATTATTTTGCTGAATGTCATTTGTAATAGTTGTTATGATAAACTTTTACATGCAGATAGTGTTTCTATCAGTAATAGTACATTGCCAGTTGCAGTTCCTTCAACTTCTAATGTACATGATATACCTGTAAATTTTAAAGAATTTGTTTCTGATTCTATTCTGAAGGCTTTGTCTGCATTTCCACCTTCTAATAAACGTAAAAGGTCTTTTAAAACTTCTCATTTAGCTGATGAAATTTCAAATGACCAACAACATAATAATTTATCCTCTTCTGATGAGGATCTATCTGATACAGAAGATCCTACCTCAGACATTGATACTGACAAATCTACTTATTTATTTAAAATAGAGTATATGCGTTCTTTATTAAAAGAAGTGTTAATTACTTTGTATATTGAGGTAACCAGTCCTATTGACTTTCAGTCTAATAAACGTTTAAATTCTGTTTTTAAACCTCCTGTGGTTTCTCCAGGGGTTTTTCCTATTCCTGAGGCTATTTCTGATATGATTTCTAAGGAATGGAATAAGCCAGGTACTTCTTTTATTCCTTCATCAAGGTTTAAAAAATTGTATCCTTTACCAGCAAAATCCATAGAGTTTTGGGAAAAAATCCCCAAAGTTGATGGGGCTATTTCTACTCTTGCTAAACGTACCACTATTCCTATGGAAGATAGTACTTCCTTTAAGGATCCTTTAGATAGGAAGCTTGAATCTTATCTAAGGAAGGCCTTTTTATATTCAGGTCATCTTCTCAGACCTGCAATTTCTTTGGCTGATGTTGCGGCTGCATCAACTTTCTGGTTGGAGAATTTAGCGCAACAGGAATTGGATTCTGACTTATCTAGCATTATTTGCTTACTGCAATATGCTAATCATTTTATTTGTGATGCCATTTTTGATATTATCAAAATTGATGTTAGATCCATGTCTTTAGCTATATTAGCTAGAAGAGCTTTGTGGCTTAAATCTTGGAATGCTGATATGACATCTAAATCTAGATTACTATCTCTTTCTTTTCAAGGTAATAATTTATTTGGTTCTCAGTTATTTTAACTGTCACTGGGGGAAAGGGCGTTTTTCTGCCTCAAGATAAAAAACCTATGGGTAAATCTAAGGCTTCTAACCGTTTTCGTTCCTTTGGTCAGAATAAGGAACAAAAACTCAATCCTCCCCACAAGGAATCTACTTCCAATTGGAAGCCTTCCTCAAATTGGAATAAATCCAAGACATTTAGGAAACCAAAGTCAGCCCCTAAGTCCGCATGAAGGTGCTGCACTCATTCCAGCTCAGCTGGTAGGGGGCAGATTAAGGTTTTTCAAGGATATTTGGATAAAATCTGTCCAAAATCAATGGATTCAGAGCATTGTCTCTCAAGGTTATCGAATAGGATTCAGAGTAAGACCTCCTGTGAAAAGATTTGTTCTCTCACGTATCCCAGCAAATCCAGTAAAAGCTCAGGCTTTCCTGAAGTGTGTTTCAGACCTGAAGTCTTCAGGGGTAATCATGCCAGTTCCTCTTCAGGAACAAGGTTTGGGGTTTTATTCAAATCTATTCATTGTCCCAAAGAATGAAAATTTATTCAGACCAGTTCTGGATCTGAAAATTTTGAATCGTTATGTAAGCGTACCAACTTTCCAGATGGTGACTATAAGGACTATTCTGCCTTTTGTTCAGCATGAACATTATATGTCCACAATAGACTTGAAGGATGCATACCTTCATATTCCGATTCATCCAGAACATTATCAGTTTCTTTTCTAAACAAGCATTACCAATTTGTTGCTCTTCCATTTGGCCTAGCAACAGCTCCAAAAATCTTTTCAAAGGTTCTGGGTGCCCTGCCCTACTCTCTGTAATCAGAGAACAGGGTATTGCGGTGTTTCCTTATTTGGATGATATCTTGGTACTAGTTCAGTCTTTACGTACTGCAGAATCTCACACGAATCAGCTAGTGTTGTTTCTTCGGAAACATGGTTGGAGGATCAATTTACCAAAAAGTTTATTGACTCCTCAGACATGGGTCACCTTTTTAGGCTTCCAGATAGATTCAGTGTCCATGACAAGAGACGTTTAAAATGGGTTGCAGCCTGCCGGCACCTTCAGTCTCAGTCATTCCCTTCAGTGGCTATGTGCATGGAAGTTTTAGGTCTCATGACTGCAGCATCGGACGTGATCCCCTTTGCTCATTTTCACATGAGACCTCTACAGCTTTGTATGCTGAATCAATGGTGCAGGAATTATACAAAGATATCACAATTAATATCCTTAAATCCCAATGTACCACACTCTCTGACATGGTGGATAGATCACCATTGTTTAGTTCAAGGGGCTTCTTTTGTTTGGCCAACCTAGACTGTGATCACAACAGATGCGAGTCTTTCAGGTTGGGGAACTGTTTTGGGATCTCTGACGGCACAAGGGGTTTGGAAATTTCAAGAGGCGAGATTACCAATAAATATTTTAGAACTCTGTGCAATTCTTAGAGCTCTTCAGTTTTGGCCTCTGTTGAAGAGAGAACCGTTCATTTGTTTTCAGACAGACAATATCACAACAGTGGCATCATCAGGGTGGGACTCACAGTCCCCAAGCTATGAAAGAAGTATCTCGGATACTTGTTTGGGCGGAATACAGCTCTTGACTAATCTCTGTGGTGCATATCCCAGGCGTAGACAATTGGGAGGCGGATTATCTCAGCCGCCAGACTTTATATCCAGGGGAGTGGTCTCTCCATCCAGATGTGTTTTCTCAGATTGTTCAGATGTGGGGTCTTCCAGAGATAGATCTCATGGCCTCTCATCTTAAAAAGAAACTTCCCAGATACCTGTCCAGATCCAGGGATGTTCAGGCGGAAGCAGTGGATGCGCTGACACTTCCTTGGTGTTATCATCCTGCTTACATTTTCCCGCCTCTAGTTCTCCTTCCAAGAGTAATCTCTAAAATCATCATGGAACAATCATTTGTGTTGCTGGTGGCTCCAGGATGGCCACACAGGTTTTGGTATGCGGATCTGGTTTGGAAGTCCAGTTGCCAACCTTGGCCACTTCCGTTACGGCCAGACCTACTATCTCAAGGTCCGTTTTTCCATCAGGATCTGAAATCATTAAATTTGAAGGTATGGAAATTGAACGCTTAGTACTAAGTCATAGAGGTTTCTCTGACTCTGTGATTAATACTATGTTACAAGCTCGTAAATCTGTCTCTAGAAAGATTTATTATAGAGTTTGGAAGACTTACATTTCATGGTGTTCTTCTCATAATTTCTCCTGGCATTCTTTTAGAATTCCTAGAATTTTACAGTTTCTTCAGGATGGTTTCGATAAGGGATTGTCTGCAAGTTCCTTGAAAGGACCAATCTCCGCTCTTTCTGTTTTATTTTACAGAAAGATTGCTATACTTCCTGATATACACTGTTTTGCACAGGCTTTAGTTCATATTAAGCCTGTCATTAAATCAATATCTCCTCCTTGGAGTCTTAATTTGGTTCTGAAGGCTTTACAGGCTCCTCCATTTGAACCTATGCATTCTTTGGACATTAAACTACTTTCTTGGAAAGTGTTTTTCCTTTTGGCCATCTCTTCTGCTAGAAGACTTTCTGAGTTATCTGCTCTTTCTTGTGAGTCTTCTTTTCTGATTTTTCATCAGGATAAGGCAGTTTTGCGGACTTCTTTTCAATTTTTACCTAAGTTTGTGAATTCTAACAACATTAGTCGAGAAATTGTTGTCCCTTCCTTGTGTCCTAATCCTAAGAATTCTTTGGAAAGATCCTTACAGTCTTTGGATGTGGTAAGAGCTTTGAAATATTATGTGGAAGCTACTAAAGATTTCAGGAAGACTTCCAGTCTATTTGTTTTATTTTCTGGTACTAGGAAAGGTCAGAAGGCTTCAGCTATTTCCATGGCTTCTTGGTTGAAACTTTTGATTCATCAAGCTTATTTGGAGTCGGGTCAGGCCCCGCCTCAGAGAATTACAGCTCATTCTACTAGATCAGTCTCCCCTTTGTGGGCTTTTAAGAATGAAGCTTCAGTTGATCAGATTTACAAAGCGGCAAATTGGTCCTCTTTGCATACATTTACTAAATTCTACCATTTGGGGGCGCGATCCGATATACGGCGCAGGTTTCGGCGCAAGCGTGGAAACCTGCGCTGCCCGTAGTTTCAGCTGGCAACTCGAGCTATCTCATATACGGCGTAAGTCCAAATTTCTGGAGTCGCCAGTGACTTACGGCACTTTAGAAACTGCCGCCGCCTAAAAAAAAAATGACTAAAATATTAAATCTCCCATAACTGTCTAACATGCCTCCCAAACATAGCCCGACACGTATACCCCTCTATCCGCAATCCCCCCTCTCACTCCTAACAATAAATATATTAACCCCTAAACCGCCGCAAGCTACATTATATATATTACCCCCTAATGTGATCCCCCTATACCGTCGCCACCTATTTTAACTATGTTAACCCCTAATGTTAGCCCCCTACCCCACTGCCACCTACATTATATGTACTACCCCCTAATCTGACCCCCTTACACCGCCGCCACCTCTATTAAATATATTAACCCCTAATCCCCCTACACCGCCACCACCTACATTAAATGTCTAACCCCCTAATATGATCCCCCTACACCGCCGGCACCTATATTAAAATTATTAGCCCCTAATGTGAGCCCCCTACCCCGCCACCACCTATTTTAACTACATTACCCCCTAATCTAATCCCCTTACCCCGCCACTTATATTAAAATGATTAATCCCTAATCTAATCCCTCTACCCCGCTGCTACCTATTTTAAAATGATTAACCCCTTATCTAATCCCCCTTCTGCGCTGCCACCTATTTTAAAATGATTAACCCCTAATCTAATCCCCCTACCAGTGTTAATTTCGTCGACTAAAACTAGACTAAAATGACTATAAAACTAAAGAAATTCCGATGACTAAAATACGACTAAAACTAAAATGGCATTTTAGTCAAAAGACTATGACTAAAACTAAATCAAAATTTGCTGACAAATATAATCAATCCATATCCAATTACTGGAATTTATTAAATTTTAAGATAAAGACATGTTATATACCACAACAGTTAAATCTGTTAAATCTGTATTGCATGTTCAAAACTTAATACCATTAATAAAAAGAGGTTAATAAACCTTTATTCAAGGAGTATATAATGAGTTTGGAAGTTCTAGAGCAGCGCTAATATTGTTGCCGAACCTTTTTCGAATCTGTGATCAATTGATTCTTCCTATAGAAATAAGCATAACCCACGGATATGGGTTTAAGTTATGCTGTGTCTCTGCTAGCTGCAGAAACTTTTTGTTGTGTTGAGTTACTTGATACTTGTTTTAATTATTAACAGAGAACTGTTATAGTTTTTATATTGGATAATATGTTCAATACAGTTTACAGGTTTTTTTTTTTATATTTTAAAGTTGCACTTCTGTTTGTTTATGAAACTTGGTTTTATTTAATTGTAAGTTTAATAAAGATGTTACATATCACAACGGCTAAATCTGTGTCTGTATTGCATGTTTAAACCTTAATACCATAAATATTAACAGGTGTTATGTTTACTCCTGGAGTATATAATCAGTTTGCAAATGATACAGAAATGCTTAAATAATGCATTACACTTTAGCTAAACCCCTTAGATTTTAGTTGACTAAAATCTACTGGAGATTCAGTCGACTAAAACTAAAACAATTCAGATGACTAAAATACGACTAAAACTAAAATGGCATTTTAGTCAAAAGACTAAAACTAAGACTAAATTGAAATTTGCCGTCAAAATGAACACTGCCCCCTACACCGCCGCCACCTATTTTAAAATGATTAACCCCTAATCTAATCCCCCTACACTGCCGCCACCTATAATAAATGTATTACCCCCTAAAATACTAAAATGTTCCTACCCTAAACTAAATTACAAATAGCCCTGAAAAGGGCCTTTTGCGGGAAATTGCCCCAAAGTAACCAGCTCTATTGCCAGCCCTTAAAAGGGCCTTTTGCGGGGCATTGCCCCAAAGTAACCAGCTCTATTACCAGCCCTTAAAAGGGCCCTTTGCGGGGCATTGTCCCAAAGTAATCAGCTCTTTTACCTGTATTCTGACCCCCCTACACCACCGCCACCTATATTAAATATATTAACCCCTAATCTAATCCCCCTACACCGCCGCCACCTATATTAAATATATTAACCCCTAATCTGACCCCCCTACACCGCCGCCACCTATATTAACCCTAATTATAATAGGGTTAATAAAGTTAATATAGCTATTATATTATATATATTATTAATATATTTAATAATTAGTATAGTTATTATATTATATATATTAACTATATTAACCCTATCTAACCCTAACACCCCTAACTTAATTATTATTGCAATAAATCTAAATAATATTAATCTTATTAACTAAAATATTCCTAATCAAATCAGCCAATAGAATTAAAGCAGTTCTCATCCGATTGGCTGATTTGAATTTGAAGGCTCAAATCAGCCAATAGGAATTCAAGGGATGCCATTTTTAATCGCGTACCTTGAATTCTGATTCAGTGTACGGCGGCGATCGTATGAAGAGGATCCTCCACGCTCCATGGCTCTGTTCTTCAGTTCCAGCGTCGCCGATCTTCAGTTCCTGCATCGCCGGTCTTCAGTTCCAGGGAGGACGTTCTTCAGCTCCGCGTTCATCGATCTTCAACTCCTCCGCTCCGCGCCGGCTGGTTCCTGGAACAAAAAGAGGTCGCCGCCTGGAAAAAGACTTCTCCGCGGGTCTTCAGGACAGGTAAGGAGCACTTGGGGGTTAGACTTAGGTTTTTTTAAGGGGGGATAGGGTGGGTTTTAGAGTAGGGGGTGTGGGTGGTGGGTTGTAATGGGGGGGTTGCTCTTTTTTTCACAGGTAAAAGAGCTAATTACTTTGGGGCAATGCCCCACAAAAGCCTTTTTTAAGGGCTGGTAATAGAGCTGATTACTTTTTGCAATTTAGTTTAGGGTAGGGACATTTTTTTATTTTGGGGGGCTTTGTTATTTTATTAGGGGGCTTAGATTAGGTGTAATTAGCTTAAAATTCTTTTATTTTTTGTAATTTATTGTAGTTTATTTAATTTATTGATAGTGTAGGTGTATTTGTAACTTAGGTTAGGATTTATTTTACAGGTACATTGGTAATTATTTTAACTAGGTAGCTATTAAATAGTTATTAACTATTTAATAGCTATTGTACCTAGTTAAAATAAATACCAAGTTACCTGTAAAATAAATATAAACCCTAAAATAGCTACAATGTAATTATTAATTATATTGTAGCTATCTTAGGGTTTATTTTATAGGTAAGTATTTAGTTTTAAATAGGAATATTTTAGTTAATAAGATTAATATTATTTAGATTTATTGCAATAATAATTAAGTTAGGGGTGTTAGGGTTAGATAGGGTTAATATATATAATATAATAACTATATTAATTATTAACTATAGCCTAGATTTAGAGTTTTGTCGGTAAAAACCCGCATAGCTAACGCTGCTTTTTTTTCCCAACGTACGCTTAAGACAACGCTGGTATTAAGAGTTGTCTGAGGGGCTGCGTTAGGCTCAAAAAAGGGTGCGTTGAGCCTAATTTAGCTCCACTCCAACCCTCAATACCAATCGTATTGAGCTTGCATTCTATTGGCTAATCGGAACAGCCAATAGAATGCAAGCTCAATCTGATTGGCTGATTGGATCAGCCAATCGGATTGAACTTCAATCTGATTGGCTGATTGAATCAGCCAATCAGATTTTTCCTACCTTAATTCCGATTGGCTGATAAAATCCTATCAGCCAATCGGAATTCGAGGGATGCCATCTTGAATGCCCCGCAAAAAAGCCCTTTTAAGGGCTGGTAATAGAGCTGATTACTTTTGTAATTTAGAATAGGGTAGGGAATTTTTTATTTTGGGGGGCTTTTTTATTTTATTAGGGGGCTTAGATTAGGTGTAATTAGATTAAACTTCTTGTAATATTTTTTTATTTTTTGTAATTTAGTGTTTTTTTTGTATTATAGATTAGTTTATTTAATTGTATTTTAGTTTAGCTAATTGTAGGTAATTTATTTAATTAATTTAATGATAGTGTAGTGTTAGGTTTAATTGTAACTTAGGTTGGGATTTATTTTACATGTAATTTTTTAATTAATTTAACTAGGTAGCTATTAAATAGTTATTAACTATTTAATAGCTATTGTACCTAGTTAAAATAAATACAAAATTGCCTGTAAAATAAATATAAATCCTAAAATAGATACAATGTAATTATTAGTTATATTGTAGCTATATTAGGGTTTATTTTATAGGTAAGTATTTAGTTTTAAATAAGATTCATTTATTTAATTTTAGGAATATTATTTCGTTTAATTTAAATTATATTTATGTTAGGGGGGGTGTTAGGGTTAGAGTTAGGTTTAGGGGTTAATAACTTTATTATAGTAGCGGCGATGGTGTGGGCGGGAGATTAGGGGTTAATAATTATAGGTAGGTGTCGGCGATGTTAGGGAGGGCAGATTAGGGGTTAATACTATTTATTATAGTGTTTGCGAGGCGGGAGTACAGCGGTTTAGGGGTTAATACATTTATTATAGTGGCAGCGAGGTCCGGTCGGCAGATTAGGGGTTAATAAGTGTAGTTAGGTAGCGGTGACGTTGGGGGGGGGGGCAGATTAGGGGTAAATAAATATAATATAGGGGTCGGCAATGTTAGGGGCAGCAGATTAGGGGTTCATAGGGATAATGTAGGTGGCGGCGGTGTCCGGTCGGCAGATTAGGGGTTACATTTTTTTTTTATAGTGGCGGCGAGTTGGGGGGGCCTCAGTTTAGGGGTACATAGGTAGTTTATGGGTGTTAGTGTACTTTGTAGCACAGTAGTTAAGAGCTTCATATTCACGCGTTAGCCCATAAAGCTCTTAACTACTGACTTTTTTTTCGGTAGGAGTCTTGTCGGTAGAGGGTCTACTGCTCACTTCTCCCAAGACTCCAAATACCGGCGTTAGGCAGATCCCATTGAAAAGATAGGATACGCAATTGGCGTCAGGGGATCTGCGGTAGCCTGGAGTCGCGGTAGGAAAGTGAGCGTTAGACCCTTTCTTGCCTGACTCTAAATACCAGCGGGCGGTAAAAAGCAGCGTTAGGACCCCTTAACGCTGCTTTTGACGGCTAACGCTAAACTCTAAATCTAGGTGTATATTAATAATATATATAATATAATAACTATATTAACCCTAATATAATTAGGGTTAATATAGTTAATATAGGTGGCAGCGGTGTAGGGGGGTCAGATTAGGGGTTAATATATTTAATATAGGTGGCGGCGGTGTAGAGGGATTAGATTAGGGGTTAATATATTTAATATAGGTGGCGGCGGTGTAGGGGGGTCAGATTACAGGTAAAAGAGCTGGTTACTTTGAGGCAATGCCCCACAAAAGGCCTTTTTAAGGGCTGGTAATAGAGCTGGTTACTTTGGGGCAATTTCCCGCAAAAGGCCCTTTTCAGGGCTATTTGTAATTTAGTTTAGGGTAGGGACATTTTAGTATTTTAAGGGGCAATACATTTATTATAGGTGGTGGCGGTGTAGGAGATTAGATTAGGGGTTTATCATTTTAAAATAGGTGGCGGCGGGGTAGGGGGGTTAGATTAGGGGTTAATCATTTTAATATAGGTGGCGGCAGGGTAGGGGGATTAGATTAGGGGTAATGTAGTTAAGATCGGTGGCGGCGGGGTAGGGGGCTCACATTAGGGGGTAATAATCTTAATAGAGGTGGTGGCGGTGTAGGGGGATTACATTAGAGGTTAATAATTTTAATGCAGGTGGCGGCTGTGTAGGGGATCACATTAGGGGGTTAGACATTTAATGTAGGTGGCGGCGGGGTCTGGGAGCGGCGGTTTAGGGGTTAAACACTTTATTAGGGATTGCGACGGGGGATTGCGGTTGACAGGTAGATAGACATTGCGCATGCGTTAGGTATTAGGTTTTATTTTACAGGCAGTCTAGGGAGTTACGGGTCTCCAATACTCAGCGTAAGGCTTACTACGCTTGCAATGGCGAGGTGAAAATGGAGTAAGATTTCTCCATTTTCGCCACGTAAGTCCTTACGCTGTATATTGGATACCAAACTGCGTGGGTTTGGTATACCTGTCTATGGGTCAAAAAACTACGGCCAAAGGCAGAAATATACGAGCGTAACTTCTAGGTTACGCCGTATATAGGATACCAAACCAGCGCAAAATTTGGCGTTGCCGGCATATCGGATCGGCCCCTGATGTATTTGCTTCTTCGGAAGCAGTTTTTGGAAGAAAAGTTCTTCAGGCAGCTGTTTCAGTTTGTTTCTTCTGCTTTTGATTTAAGTTTTTTCTTTCAAAAATGAAAATAATCTTATTTTTTTGGGTTGTGGATTAATTTTTTCAGCGGAATATGGCTGTTTTTATTTTTATCCCTCCCTCTTTAGTGATTCTTGAGTGGAGATCCTCATCTTGGGTATCTGCTATCCCATACGTCACTAGCTCATGAACTCTTGCCAATTACATGAAAGAAAACATAATTTATGTAAGAACTTACCTGATAAATTCATTTCTTTCATATTGGCAAGAGTCCATGAGACCCACCCTTTTTATGGTGGTTATGTTTTTTGTATAAAGCACAATTATTTCCAAATTTCCTTTGTTGATGCTTTCTACTCCTTTCTTTATCACCCCACTTCTTGGCTATTCGTTAAACTGAATTGTGGGTGTGGTGAGGGGTGTATTTATAGGCATTTTGAGGTTTGGGAAACTTTGCCCCTTCTGGTAGGATTGTATATCCCATATGTCACTAGCTCATGGACTCTTGCCAATATGAAAGAAATGAATTTATCAGGTAAGTTCTTACATAAATTATGTTTTTCTGTGAGTGGCTGTACCATCATAGCATTACACCACATAGGCAATCAAGTTAACAGACAAATATACAGTGTGACTGGGTTGCAATTATCATTTGTATGAGTAGTTAAACATATACGTATGGTATGCTGCATTAAGAGTTGTGTGCTTAAGAACAAAAACTCTGGTATCTGAGACTATACTAAGCAATATAAGCAATGAGCTAAGTAATGTGGTATCAGATTATGAACACAGGCATAATGTCAAGACTATAACACTATATATATAGCATGCCTCTTTACTTCATATCTTAAGATGAGCAACAGAGGTTTATCTAACACGTTAATGCTTATAATAACACATTCACTTCCAAGTGAGAAAGAGCTTGCTACCCCCCATTTATATACTCCTGGGAATCAATGTAAGTATAATGAGAGCATGTAATCGTTCCTCTGTTGTCAATGTGAAACAGAGAAAAAGAGTATTAGCAATTAACAGCTCAAGGTCCTCCAGACATCAGGCTTGGTGCCGTTATTAGTGGAATTTGAAACCTATATTGCGAGAGATATTAGATAGGGAAATAAACTTAAGTGGGTGAGGTGAAGGGAGTGTTATTAATAATAAATTTCAAAAATATAGCTTAGCGCTAAATGCTGACAGATCACAGTACCGTTCATGATACTAGTACTTATGTGCTATGTCTTTTAGCTTACTCCAACTTTCGCACTGATAACGAGATAAGCATATTCCCCTGAGTAAAGAACAAGATCATTAAGTGTCTCGAGAGTATCAGAAAACATCTTCATGTGGAGAGACACTTCTAAGGAGAACTTACTACATACTGTGATATCGGTCATGGCATGTCCTGGATAATATGAACCGTAGACCGCCTTACCAATCCCAGTCTGTATGATACTCATTTCATTATATCTCCAGTCCAGGGAGTACTCCAGTTCGCAGGCCAGGAAGATGCCAAAGCACTTGATTTCATGATTGTACCTTCTATTATCTGCACTGGGTGATTGGCGATGCTGGGTATGCGTTATGAAGGCCATTGTAATGTAATTTATCCACTATCCATTCTGATGGCTTGTAGATACAGAAGTGTCTACTCTCAGTGAGAACCATGATGTCGGCTGGAGGTGAGGGCTGGTCGGTGTCGCTGCTCATATTCATTAAATTTGGTATGCTCAACTGAATGGTTCAAGGAGAGATGAAAGACCTGGTATGCAGATGCTAAGAACAGCCCATCTGGGAGAGCGAGTTCTTGTCTTGCAGCTTCTGACTCAATGGTAAATAATTAGCCACCATGGGTATAACACAGCTAGGTGCTAAAAAGTGCCTCCGCTTCTTCAGCTAGGATCCTGAGATGGTCCTTGATATCAAGATATATATTGGTAGTTATATTTCACTGTAGGTCCCCATGCTGGTGTCGTGGGTGTTGTCGCTCTGCTGAGAGTCGTTTGTTGCTATTTCAAATCGGCTGCTGAGCTAGAGTAGTCTAATTGTAAGACTATCATTTTAGATGCAGGCAAGCTGCTATTCATTCACAGCTCATCATTGTTTTTATGCAGTCAGAACGGTGTGGAGGTCCAAGACTCATTTGGTAAGAAGCTGCCGTACCAGCATTGCCAAGTATGTCTAGCATAAAAGCTCACTGCCTCCTCATAGTTAGTGGTTTATAGTTGCTAGCGAGTGCTGTTAATGACCACTCTCTCCTGAGTGAGTACCTTGGTGAAGCTAAAAAGATGGCTGCCATCATGGGCCCTGGGAAACAACACATCAAGATCTCGTCGAGTAGTTTTACATAGATATGTTCCACAATCTTCAGGCTGCTCCAGCAAGAGCTATGGGCTATCAGGCACTCTGTAATGATCGATTCCACTGAGCTGAACAGTCAAATATATCATTTTTAGCAATAGGTAGCCGGAGCTATGGTATCGTGCGACCGTTAAGGCTCAGGGCTGGCTCTGCCTCTTATTTTTTATTTTAATATAGCATTTCAGAAACTCATAGATTTAGGCTCCTATTTATAAAGCCTTTAGCTAAATTACTTCCTGCAATGGAACAGATCTGCCTCAGCACAAGTATACTGAGTAGCCTATTAGAACCTAAGGTTATCAAAAAATGTGTCTTGTGTCAAGTAAAATTCAAGGTAAAGGAATTATTACTCTTATGGCCTGATTGACATGAACGTCTATATTTTACATGGGTTTAACCCCATCAGTGCCAACCTAGCTGAAATATGACATAAGCAACAAAAGTACACAAGACAAAGGTGTAGGTCCTTGCAGGAAGAGGCTCTAGACAGTCATTTATATCATCACACAGTGTAATGATTTGAAAAAAGTTTAAAATGTCTGATCCTTGCAATATTTTCTTTGGGGTTTGACAGATTATTAACTTTGCATTGTTATCTGTGGGTATACTCTGATTTTAGAGGACATCCATACAGTTGAAGGTTTTATGAATGTGGATCTAAGGCTCAAATTTTCATTAACAAAGAGACAAAACCAGGGTGCTCTTTGCTTATCAGTGAGAACTTTTACCATTAATTTTCCTTAGTTCCTTAAGTGTTGTACAATAAATAAAAATATCCATAGCCATTTAATCTATGAACAATTATCTATTGAATTTATTTGTTCATTTAATGATGCTGCAAATATTATGTAATATCTATATGTTCCAAAAACCTGTGCAAACTTTGGGTGCCACCAGATGGCGCTGTCATTAATGAAGAGCTTTTTAGTGCCAAAAGATTGGTAATAAAGTCCAACGGAAACTTGTCGTACTCTTTTATCTGGCATTACAATAATGTTTCTAATTTCAAATAGAGCTGATAGGCTTTCCTTGTTGTCAAAGGTGATATATTCTCCTCCTGGGGTTGTAAAATTCACTGTCCTCAAATAACTATTTATCTGAAAAAGTAAATTAAAGTTGTGTTATTTATTCTTACTTACAGTAATTAAAAATTGCAGTATAAGGGCTTACTACAAAAATGTTCTTAACAATGAAATATCTTCAATTAATTAGCAAGTGCAAAGTGTAATCATTTTTTTGTAAAATATTAAGTAAAACGATGGATTAGCAGACGTGATGAATGAATGTGGGATAATTTATGATAATTAATTGATCATTATTATTATTTTTCCTCCCCATACCATAACGCATTGGATGCGCATGATGACCCATCTGTTTTTTGGTGCCCTTTATCATACTGTGGGTTTAAAAGAGGTCCTAACACCTCTAAATGAGAACTACAGTGGAACAAATGCCCCCTCTTTTGAAAAAGCAGAAGCCCTCTTTCAAGGTAGGGATCACATGCACAGGTGGCTACCAGCTATATAGTTAAAGCATTTGTTCTAATACAATAAACCAATACATTATACAAACCTCCCACGGCTGCCACGTGTCTTTCTGTGAGGTGGAGTCCCTGATCATTTGTTTTTTATGTAAAAACAGGTTCTGTAGAGCGTGAGCCACAGCATAGACCACTGTATAAATACTGAACGTATGATGGAAACTGTTTACATCATATATAGAGGGGTCTAGTAAACGTAAAATATCCGTTCTATTGTATGCACACATGCCTGTATCTTTCTCAAAATTGCAATCCACATAATCTTCAACAATTTCTCTCACAAATACATTGTCTGGATATTTTTTTGGACTGGCGTTTAGAAGGAAATTCTTTAGTCCAGGAATCTCTCCTTTATGTAAATGGAATATCAAAGATCCATTAAAAAAGATGGAGCTGTAAAATTCAAAAGAAGCCTGAATTGCAGCCGGTATAATCCAGACTTTTTCTATATTCCTTAAAAAAGAATTAATTACTTTAAGGACAAATAAGTTCCCATAAAATATGACAACTTGACTTCTAAATTTGTATATTTTATGTAAAGATAGAACATTGACTTTATGCATAGATTTTGATTCATCTATAGAGACAGAAAACTCAACACATATCCCATTTCTAATAAGTAAAGCTTCAAGCTCCATGCTGGCTCGCTGACTACTGTCATCTGATGAAGACACAAAGCCAACATAGCTCCAGCCAAAATGCTTTAATAACTCAATGATGGCTTCATACTGATGTCTCTCACTAGGGACTGAGCAGTGAAAGGACGGAAACTGAAGCTTGTTGTCAAAGACGGGGTCCATGGCCCCATAGCTGACCTGCAGAGAACAAGAACAGTCAGTTACATGATAACATTTAGTGATTTCAGCTGCAGTAATGTTGCCCTTCAGTGACCTTATATCTGGGCAATGTATAGTTTTCTATGTTTTATGGATGTTTACATTCACCGTGCTTCAGCTCTTAATGATCACTGTGGCTTATCTAGGCTGGTGGCATGGTATTTTCAGTGTGAATATTTTTGTGCTCAGTTCTTGTTTTAATTATATAAAATAAAAATAAGAAAAGTACAAAATAATTAACAAATAAGACGTTTAAACCGTGTAACTATGATCCTCAGAATGTTCATTTAACAATGAAATGAAGGATTTACATAATTTATTAACTTACAACGATATGCAATTATTTATTGGTTGTGTTACACACTCATAGTTTAGTGAATAAATGCTGCATTCAAACAATTTACACAGCTGTCATTAAATGCTAAATAAAATAACCAACAAATTGTATAAGTGATACCTTTATTGGCTAGCAAAAAATGAATATACTTAGTGTACAGAGAAGGAAAATAAAATACTGAGAAATACACAAATACATGAAAGTGTCTGCCCTGATTTAACATGGGTGTGTAAAATCCCTTGGATTGAAAATGATATATGAATAGCATAGGGGCAGGTTCTTTTGTAGTTGGAATAGGTGCCCGAGTCCCATGGTTGTGTGAAGTTTGCTTTAGGTAGATCCTTTTTATATTGAGAGCAATTAAGACAGACTACAGGTCTGGATATGTTAGTATACAGTTGTTTCAAATAGGCACCCATGAACTCCTGGCTTATATTTAACCCAGAGTTCAGAGCTGCCGTTAATTTTAATCTAATTGGTTGCAATTAGTTCTTTTTTTCTTTTCTCTAGAGGAAAGGAAAATTCATGTAGCTGTGCTTTTTTAAAACACCGAAATACACATTTTTTTATTTCATGTATAAGGTCAGTTTTTCAGGACTGAGGCTATTCTAATAGACTGTAATGAATTTGTAAATGCTAAGAATCCCCTGAGCTGCCAGACAATGTTTTACCAGGAATTGTGATGGATTGGAATAGAGACAAAGGAAACACGGAAGAATCTTAAATCACAATTATATTTTATATAAGACGTATATAACTAATTATTTTTATTAAGATTAAATTAACACACAAAATCACATTTTACGCTTGTCGGGTTAGCGTTACTGAAAACCTCGCTGAAAAAGTAGTGAGTTAAAATTTGCATCAAACATAACATAAAAACGTTTAAAATTACACTCATATAAACACTATCTGATAAAAAATTATTATAAGGGTTCAAAGGTATATGACCATGTATTTTACTGGAAATATATATATATATATATATGTATGTATATATGTTTGTGTGTGTAAATAATTATTCTATAATAATATTTAATTATGTTTTACTGTGTATTTATTGTAAATATTTCACATGTTCTTCGCATAGAGGAAGATGTTATTTTTTATTGTAAATACATTGTGACGGATCGCCTGGTACCCCGATTGGCTACCTCCACCAAAAGATGCCGCCTCCAAATCCCTCCAGCAATCAGAAAGCTTACACCAGCCCAAACAAGAGATGGGACTCAGGTTGAAGTAAAACTAAAAGAATAACTGGTTATTAAAATCAGAAACACACACTTTATTCCCCCTCCAGGAGGACTGTCCCCTCCTGGGAATATTAGCCAAGATAAGATGTACAACCAGTAGAAACATATGACACGTCAGACATTGAACATTAATCTAATTATCAGCTAGGCACATAGGCAAGTCTTATCAGTGTCATGCCGCACTGCTCCAGCCGTTGCTAGGGGCACGACATCTTCTTCCTTGCTCCTTGCCTAGGGCTGTGTCACTCCCTGATGCCGGTCTCACGCTGTGGCGCCAATCCTACACTATTTAAATCTGTTCAGTATGATCTATCACTGCCCAAGTATAGGTGATACTTTGTGTGCTCCTGCGTGTGATAGATCGTACTATAATTGCTGGATTACTTAATGCTGCTGAAACTCTGCCTGTCTGACTATTTTGCCTCTTAACCCTATAATTGCTGGATTGATTTTTGCTGCTGAACTGCTTTACTGTTGCCAAATCCTGCCTGTCTGACCATTCTACTGGTTTGCCGTTGTCTCTGGGGACTGTCCTGCCTGTGGTGAGTGCCGCCTACCTCATCTTACTTACTTTCTCTGCTCTGGGATATTCCCTATCTTTCCGGCTCGATACCGGGATAACAAGACTACTGGCCGAGTTCGCTCTGAGGAATATCCCATGAGCATCAGATTATACTTGGGCCATGCAGCCAGATGAGGTGGCATGAGCTGTTTATCTTCAGGGACAGATGTTGGGAGCCCATACCACACAGTTGCAGAATATGGATTCCAAGCTAGAGGCTATTACTGCTCAACTCTCCTTACTAGTAGCAGCTAGGGATGCTGCTCCTATTGTTATGCCACCAGCCCCTACTCCTAGTACTGTGACTTCTTCTTCAGCTTTTGGTATTATACCCCATATACCATTGCCTGACAAGTATGAAGGTACTACTGATTTCAGGGGTTTTCTAAACCAATATAGGTTGTACTTCCGTAATGATCCTCACACCTTTCAGTCTCATCAATCAAGGGTCACCTTTATCATTTCCTTGCTGAAGGACAAGGCCCTAGCCTGGGTCTCTACCCTTTTGGAACAGAACGCTACACTCTTGCATGATGCTGATGAGTTCATTTCTGCCTTATATTCTGTGTTTGGGGCTTCTGGCCGTACCTCTGCTGCAGAATATTCTCTCCTGAACTGTGGAACTATTTGCCATTGAGTTTCGCACCTTGGCACTTGAAACCACTTGGGATGGCAGTGCTCTCAAGGCAGCCTTTAGACGGGGTCTGCATGAATGCATCAACGATTATCTCACTTATCATGATATCCCTTCTTCTTTGGATGATTTTATAATGCTGTGTATCAGTCTGGACTATCGCTTTCAGGAGAGACAAGCCAAGAGAGACCGAACAATGAGGGTCCTTCCCTCTTGTCCTCCTGATCGCCCAGTATCGGCAGCATCAGCTACCTCATTAACAGCTCCAGTCACCTCAGTGGAGGAACCTATGGATCTCTCCTCCTTCAAACCTTCAGAGTCTGAAAGATAGGGGAGAAGGAGACTGAGACTATGCTTTTATTGTGGGTCTAACTCCCACCAACTAAAGGACTGTGACATTCGGCCCGGGAAAAGCCAATGCTTAGGGGATAATGCAGGGGTACCTCTAAGCATGATCTCTACTAAATCCCCTCACTTCTCTCGGATCCTGGTACTTGTTACCCTAACCTTCATTCAGAATACTGTCCACACTCAAGACTTCATCGATTTAGGGGCAGCTGGGAACTTCCTGGATCACCGCTTCATGATTCAAGCTGGCTTACCTCTTTTGCAGAAAAGACTTTGTCTCAAGATAACTACCCTGGATGGCACCCCTCTTGGTTCAAGCTTGATCCATTTTGAGTCAACACTGTAGCGGGTCTTGGTACCCCAGACTGGGTATACCCGCTAAAGTCAGCTTCCTCCCACCAAACGCCAACCCATGAACCTCCACTCTGGAGTTAGAATAATGGCCGATGCAAGTTGTTATAGCTACCCCCAAGAACATTAGCCAAGAACATTAGCCAAGACTGAATGCTTGAGGGTCAAATGTATACATTTCAAACAAAGGGGGGTAGTTACCACATAATCAATAGGAACAAATATTATATTAGACAAACATCAGACAATGGTTAGTTAAACAAGATTCTAATCACATCCTGACTTACAAAAGGACAATGGATGACTCACACAATCACAGAAGGGCACGTCACACCTAGACTAGATATACAGACACATAACAGCAGGAGGTCTCAGCATTAGATTGTCAGCATTAGATTGTCTGTGCTGTGTGTAATCTCCTGCTCTGTGTCTCGCACCTAGACTAGATATACAGACACATAACAGCAGGAGGTCTCAGCATTAGAGCAGGAGGTTGCAATAAGCTCAAACATTCTGAATCTAGGGGTGTGTGGTGGTTGGAGCAGGCAATACTGAATTGGGCTGTCACCTTATACTCCAATAAAACACAGGAATCCCAACTCTGTACCAGTTCCCTCCAGTCCTCAGAGTCTCTTGGAATTCATGGAAACTGTGTAAACCTGAATCCAGGGTAAAAGTACTCCAAATTTACCCTGGGCACCCACCTCCCAAATTATAGAATCCCCTCAAGTTCCTGGGTCCATAGTCTGTGGGGAGGAGGCTGGCCTGCAGTCTTCTCCAAGTACAAGCTTCCATTACAAGCACCCCTGACCCTGACTGTGGGAATCCTTCACACCAAACAGCTACAGTTTGAGGTTATTCATTCCCCAGCACAGCCTGTCATCCTTGGTCTTCCTTGGCTTTGGGTACACAATCCACATTTCGACTGGGCTGAGGGACAACTAGCTTCCTGGGGTACCTCCTGTTTCCACTCCTGCCTTGTTACAGTCACTCCTCTGCCCCGTATTCCCATAGCCAGTATACAGATTCCTTTAAACCTTCATTCAGAATACGCAGACTTTGTGGATGTGTTTGAGAAAAAAGCAGCTGACGTGCTGCCACCCCACCATCCTTATGACTGCAAGATCGACCTCTTCCCAGAGCTCAACTTCCTAAAGGGAGGACTTATCCACTCTCCAAAGCAGAAACCAAATCCATGGAGGAGTACATCCAAGAGAACCTAGCTAAAGGTTTCATTCGCCCTTCCTCCTCTCCTGCTGGGGCAGGCTTCTTTTTTGCCAGTAAGAAGGATGGCGGCTCCGACCCTGCATCGACTACAGGACCTTGAACAACATAACCATCAAGAATCGCTACCCCATACCATAAATAACTGAACTGTATGACTAACTCTAGGATGCTCACTTTTTCACCAAATTGGACTTACGTGGGGCATACAATCTGATTCTTATCTCTCCCGGCCATGAATGGAAGACCGCCTTCAACACAAGATCTGGGCATTACGAATACCTTGTAATGCCCTTCAGGCTGTGTAACGCCCCTGCAGTCTTCCAGGCATTCGTCAATGATGTCTTCTGTGACCTCCTCAACTGCACTGTCATCGTCTATCTGGATGACATCCTTGTTTTCTCTTCCAGTTTGGAGAATTATCATAGACACGTAAGACAGGTGCTTCTACATCTCAGAAACAATTCTCTGGTAGCCAAATTAGAAAAATGTTAGTTTGATCAAATACAGATCCAATTCCTTGGCTATGTCATCTCGAAGGAGGATTTTGCCATGGATCCTGTTAAACTCAACGCAGTTCTGGAATGGCCTCAACCTACCTCTCTAAAAGGATTACAGAGGTTCTTGGGGTTCTCCAATTATTACCGCAAGTTTATCAAGAACTTTTCTGAAACAATCGTTCCTCTCACTGAAAACGGAAAAAAGACTGTAAACATTGGCCTCCCGAAGCCATACGTGCTTTCTCTAGTCTGAAAGAGGCTTTCTGTTCAACTCCTGTGCTCCACCATCCTGACCCTAACCTACAGTTCACTTTAGAAGTTGATGCCTCTGAGATAGGGGCTGGAGCAGTTCTTACCCAAAGGGATCCTTTGACTTCTAAGTCACACCCTGTAGCATTTTTCTCTAAACGCTTTGCTCCTGCTGCGAAGAACTACGATGTGGGTAATCATGACCTCTTAGCCATTAAGATGGCTTTAACCGAATGGCGTCACTGGTTAGATGGTACCACCAATCCCATTCAGATTCTCACTGACCACAAGAATCTGACTTACCTAGAGACTGCTCTTGAACTCAATCCTCGACAGGCCAGATGGGCCTTGTTCTTTTCCCATTTTAACTTTGTGGTCTCTTATCTTCCTGGGACTAAGAACAAGAAGGCGGATGCTCTTTCCCGTCAGTTCCCTTACTCAAGTGATTCTTCTTAAACTCCTATTGAACACATAATACCCCCTCCTGTGTGTTTGCTCACTTAAACACCACCCTTCTGCAAAGATTGCAACGTGCCCAGTCTAGTAAACCTCCTGGAGCTCCCGTGACCTCCAATATCCTCTTTGTACCTCTGAACCTAAGCATCCCTGTGCTAGCCTGGGCCCATGATAGCAAACTTTCAGGACACCCTGGTTCAACTAGGACTTTAAAGCGCCTTTCCCAACATGTATGGTGGCCTACTATGAAGTCTGACGCTCAGGACTATGTGAAGGCCTGCACTACTTGTGCTACCAATAAGACACCCCAATCTTTGCCTCGTGGCTTGCTCCAACCATTGTCCATTCCCAATCAACCATGGACACACATAACAATGGACTTCATTGTGGACCTTCCTTCTTTTGACCACCATATGGTTTTATGGGTTGTGGTGGACCGCTTTTCCAGGGACTGGCTCATTTTGTACCCCTAACAAAACTGTCTTCTGCCCAGGAATTGTCTTCTCTCTTTCTCTTTCATGTGGTCTCTTTCATGGCTTTCCTGTTAATATTGTTTCCGACAGAGGTCCACAGTTCATCTTGGCCTTTTGGAGAGCCTTTTGTAAGTTGATTGGAACCACTGTTTCTTTGTCTTCTGGCTACCATCCTCAGACCAATGGCCTAACTAAGAGCAAACCAGGATCTTGAAACCTACCTTAGAACCTTTGTCAATGCTCGCCATACCAACTGGTCTGAGTTGTTACCCCTAGCTGTGCTGGCAAGAAACACTCATTGGCACTCTTCTCTTCGATGTTCTCCTTTTCAAGCCGCAACAGAATATCAACCTCAAGTCTTCCCTCTTTCTGCTAAGTCTACTGAAGTTCCTGCTGCAGACTGATACGTCACTAGACTCATCACTCATTGGCAACGTATTCGCTCTCAGTTACATACAGCTGTCTCTAGATATAAGAAGTTTGCTGATTGTCATAGAGCTTCTGTATGTGCCATCACCGTGGGTGAACGTGTGTGGATTTCTACTCGACACATTCCTCTACGTCAACTCTGTCATAAATTGGGGCCTAGATTTATCGGCCCTTACAAGGTCCTCAAAAGACTGTCTCCTGTTTCCTTCAAAGTGGCCTTGCCCAAAACACTACACATACACCCAGTCTGCCACATCTCTCTACTCAAACCTTACATCAAGAACAGATATACCCAACTCCAAGCTCCTCATCCTCTACCCCTGGTCCAGAATATGAAGTAGCTAAGATCCTGGACTCCAGATACAGATGCAGACAACTGCAGTATCTGATAAATTGGAAGGGTTACTCGGTGGCATATCGTTCCTGGGTTTCAGCCCATGATCTACATGCCCCATCCTTGGTCTCAAGATTCCATGCTGCTCATCCTGAAGCCGGCTCTGGTTCCTGGAGGGAACACTTGAGTGGAGGGCTATGTCATGCAGCACCACTCCAGCTGTTGCTAGGGGCGTGGCGTCTTCTTCTTTGCTTGTTGCCTAGGGCTGTGTCGGCTCTGGAGGCATGCGGCGCTGACATCATCGCCGCACTCTCCCTGATGCTGGTCTCACGCTGTGGCACCAATCCTACACTATTTAAATCTGTTCAGTATGATCTATCACTGCCCAAGTATAGGTGATACTTTGTTTGCTCCTGGGTGTGATAGATCATACTATAATTGCTGGATTACTTATTGCTGCTGAAACTCTGCCTGACTACTCTGCCTCTTAACCCTATAATTGCTGGATTGACTTTTGCTGCTGAACTCTGCCTGTCTGACTACTCTGCCTCTTAACCCTTTAATTGCTGGACTGCTTTACTGTTGCCGAATCCTGCCTGCCTGACCATTCTAGTGGTGTGTCCTTGGACTGCCTTACTGTTGCCAAATCCTGCCTGTCTGACCATTCTAGTGGTGTCAGGCATTACAATCAGTAGTTACAAGAATCCCCACATTGCCTCCCTTGTCTACCTGCTGGGAAACATGTGCACAGTAAGTCCTTATTATCCTGGGCATGCCTAACAAGATGCCCAGAACAGTCCCACAGCCCTGGCTACATAAAGTACATTACACTAGTAATTTCTAAAGGGCCCACTGCAGATCCAGCCCGGATCTGGGTTATAAAGTGGCACATCCTTGGTGGACATAACACTTAATAGAACACTTAATAGTCAATAATATAAAGATAGTGGTGGCCGGGCCGTGATGGCAAAAATATACCCAGAAGGAGTTCCATAATTCCAGTTGGAAAGGGTGCATCTGCCTGGCCTGTCCAGCACATTGTTCCCCCAGACGCATCACTGTTCTGGGTACTGCCGGGCTGCATCTTCCCGGTAGTCACTCACGGCCAGTAAGAGGGTCTCCAGTCCAGGCTCCCTTCCGTGCCCTGACTGACCAAATAGGGTAAAATCCCTTTTCTCTTCCATGGGCCATAATCAGTGGGCAGGAGGCTAGCCCACGGCCCCCTCCAGAGGCCCCAGTGATGGTAGGTTCCATCACATTCCTTCCACCTCCAAAAGGAGACTAACCAGGTCCCAGACCTTCTATTGGCCGGGACCTGTGTTATTCCGCAGAAACCCCCACAACACACTTCCATTGGAGAGTCGGTCTCTGCTGTTGGGGAGCTGAGCTGACTGCCCAGTTTCCTAGAAACATACGCTGCCGTTGGGAAGCTGAGCTGACCGCCCAGTCTCCCAATTGCTGTATGCATCATGAGAGCTCTTCTTCTGTAGCTGTGGATAGAGGGCGGCAGAGCACACTGTCACTCTGCCCTATTGCCGACACTTCAGCCAGGACTGTCGGCTGGTACTTCCTGATAGTCCCAGGCAAAGGGAGCCTCACTTGGCTGCTGAGCAGAGTCTTGCAGCCATCAGTAGGTGATCTCCAGATCCCATTCCTGAATTGCCAGAGCCTCCAAATCTTCCTGAGCCAAGCACACTTCTGAGATGCCCATGTAATCCATGATTTCCTCCCACCACTGCTCTTGGTCTAGCGCTTCTTGCCAGAGTTGCCGGTGGATGGATTCATAGCACTCCAGCAAGACCTGCTCTGGCACTGGTCCCATGCGTTGTGCCTGCATCTCTCTCAACCTCCTTCCAAATTCCTCTTTCATGGCTGCTGATGTCTGTCTCCTGCTCCTCTCCTGCTAGCCAGACCTCAGATCCTGGTGGTGGTTTGGATGTCCCATACTGCAAGAAGCATACCACTGCTGCCACCAATTGTGACAGACCGCCTGGTACCCCAACTGGGTACCTCCGCCAAAAGATGCCTCCTGCCCTCCAAACCCCTCCAGCAAAAGCTGACACCAGCCCTTTACCCCAAACAAGAGACAAACAAAATCAAATAGAACAACTGTTTATTAAAACTAGAAACACACCCTTTGTCCCCCCTCCAGGAGGACTTTCCCCTCCTGGGAATATTAACATAGATAAGATAAGATGTACAACCAGTAGAAACATATGACACTTCAGACTTTGAACATTAATCTAATTATCTGATTGGAACATAGACAAGTCTTATCAGTAGTTACAGTAATCCCCCACCCTGCCTCCCTTGTCTACATGCTGTGAAACATGTGCACAGTAAGTCCTGAGTAGCCTGGGTGTGACCACCAAGATACCCAGAAACCATTCCATAGCCCCAGATACATAACACTGGTAATTTCTAAGTGTCCTACTGCAGATCCAGCCTTAATATGGGTTATAAAGTGGCACATCCTTGGTGGAAATAACACTTAAAAGTCAATAATATAAAGATAGTAGTGGCGGGAAGGAGTTCCATAAGGAGTTCCATAACCCCAGTTGGGAAGGGTGCATCTGTCTGGTCTGTCCAGCACAATGTTCCCTCAGATGCACCACTGTTCTGGGTACTGCCCGGCCGCATTTCCCCGGTTGCCACCAGTAAGAGGGTCTCCACTCCCAGCTCTCTTCTGTGCCCTGACCAGGCAAATAGGGTAATATCACTATTCTCTTCCAGGGGCCATAATTAATGTGCAGGTGGCTAGCCCAAAGCACCCTCCAGAGCCCCAGTGATGGTAGGTTCCATTGCATAAATATTTCTATATATATATCTTTATATGAGTGTAAAGAAGAAAATCACCAGAGCTAAATCTAAGAAGATTGTATTAATGTGTACTAGGTTTGTACAATCTAGTGATCTCTTTAAAGGCTAATAGTGCATATGAATATGTGTTAGGGACTAATTGTATCACCTCCAAAGTCATTTGAAAGTATAGTTATTATCATATGAATATAAAAATAAATATAAATATGAATATAAGCCTAAAGTTCTGTAAAGGTCACATTTAGGGTTTATAGTATCAGTGCAATTGTCCCTGCTAATTTGTCACAAAATAAGGACCATATAGAAAGAGAGAGTAGCGTGCAGCCCCTATATTGATACAGAGTACCCCTGTCTCTGAGAAAAAGTAAATGCAGAAAGAGAAATTTCAATAAAAGTGCAGGGGCGCTCAGCTAGTAATAATGTTCTTATTCAATAGTTATAAACATGATTGTAGTCCACAATAAATGTAGATAAGTTCCTTAAACCCAAACGGTTGATTCTTCGATACAGTGATATATAGTAAGTAATTACTGCTTACCAACTATTACCCCAATCATATGAGGTAAGGTATTCGCTCAGCTGATGGTAGAGTGAAGTAGGTTCTCTGTGCCTCTCAGGGTAGATATCCAAGTGATCCCTTTGGCCAAAATCTATCAGAGGCACCATTTTAGAACAGGTACCGGTCCCTAAGAGAGGGGGTGATAGATTCCAAAAGCTTAGACAACGTGAAACCTATGGGATTCACTATATGGGCACTATGAGCCCCGAGGGTCTAAATGTAGATATTGACTTAGCAGCCTTTTTATAGTTTACAAATTTGTGCTTCCTCAATAATAAAGAAGTATATATATATACCACGGATTAATATAATTTGAAATCCATTTGCAAATTAGGACACTTCAAAAGCATAATATACACATTATTTCAGCAATTCCTTCTATATGATCATAGTATCAAAATGTGAGGTTGTGATACCCCCATCCCCACAGGAGTACTCCACGCAAAAAATGCAAGAAATACTATTTTGTCACGTAAACATTTTTTATACATATATTTTTTATTCATTATATACATCTTTTTTATTTATGCAATATAGTTTCTTAATTGATGGATTAATTTCATAATCAGTATATTGAGAAATGCGTGTATTTTTAAATATATGACACTAGTATTTCCTCCGTTTTTACATTGCAGCAAATACTCTTTTTCCCTTATCTGTCTAAATCTAAATAGCATTCACATTCCTCTGATGTTATATTTCAGCAAATACATTCTCTCTCATCTATCTAAATCCAAAAAAAAACACATAGTAAACTTGTAGCTGTTCTTGTAATTCAGCATGTAACACGCAAGTTATACCAAGCTTTTATATAAGCTTGTACAATGAGCTCGTAAGGAGGGCACTAGGACCGCTTTTTAATATTAGTCTATTGTGTGCAACAGTTCCCTTAGCAACCAAGTCTATCGTAAGCCTCAGGACATTTGCAACATCAGTGGCGTCATACGTCATACGCCAAGCCGTAACGTGTAGGCCAAGGAAGAAAAAAATAACGCCCACTTATTGCCTTTAAAAACGAGCATACCGAATCCTGTCCAAACACTTCTCCTCTGACGAAGAAGTCGCATATGACTTCAAAACGTGTAAGGAACTTCTAAGTGGGCGGACAGGGCCTAACACTATGGCTATCTATTGCTAAACATTTTTAACAATTGTTTTATTTGTTCATATATTGCAAAAGAATCTTCTTCTTTATTTACTGGTCTCACACACCGCTTTCCAGTCACATAGTGGTGCAGGTGATACTATTCGAGACTATATGCTATACTAAGGTAACGGTCAGACTGGTTCTGACCACTAAGGGATGGTATTATTATTGTCTTTATTTCTTCTTGACATATACAAGCCGCATTGGGACCTTGGAACAAAGCATAATTGTGTCTCTTTTTCATGCCTAAATCTTACCTCATAACTGATTGAGGTTTTACATTGTCAGCATATTTTATTACAAAATAAATATTTGTCTTTTGTACATACAGTATTATGCCATGTGCTTCTTTTTTCTCCTCCCTGTATAAAATCTGGATGACCTCCTGAGGGGACAGAGATTCTCACCACCATTGTAGATAAATCCTGAAGACCTCCAGAGGGGACAGAGATTCTTACCACCATTGGAGATATATATACACAAAATAAAGCCTTCCTCATCTCTTCTAATTCCAACTGAGAGAGTCCAGGATTTCCATTATCCCACCTAACAGCATCCTAAGAAGGAGACCTCTAGGCCAAAGGGATCACTTGGATATCTACCCTGAGAGGCACAGAAAACCTATTTCATTCTACCATCAGCTGAGCGAATAACTTACCCCAAATGATTGGGGTAATAGTTGGTAAGCAGTAATTACTTACTATATATCACTGTATCGAAGAATCAACCATTTGGGTTTAAGGAACTTATCTACATTTATTGTGGACTACAATCATGTTTATAACTATTGAATAAGAACATTATTACTAGCTGAGCGCCCCTGCACTTTTATTGAAATTTCTCTTTCTGCATTTAATGTATCTTTATACACCTGTATCTATTTTCCTATGAATATATATGTTTAAATATGTATTTTACATTAACATTATCATATATATATATATATATATATAAATATATTTTTAATAATAATTGTTTTTTTTCTATGTGAAGAACATAGGAATGTAAAAAAAGCACATGGCACTTTGTGTTCGCGCTTTAGGTCTAACACGGTGTTGGGTTAGCACACATAAAAACTTACGTCCAGATTACGAGTTTTTCGCTATGAGCTGTGCGGTGCTTACATGCAGTTTTTTCTCACTGCTCACTTACCTACAGCACTGGTATTATGGGTTTTTACAAACTCGGCGTTAAAAGTCAAGAAGTGAGTGTAGAGCAAAATTTTGCTCCATACCGCACTCCAATACCAGCGCTGCTTATGTCAGCAGTGAGCTGGTCCTACGTGCTCGTGCACGATTTCCCCATAGACATCAATGGGGAGAGCCGGCTGAGAAAAAGTCTAACACCTGCAAAAAAGCAGCGTAAAACTCAGTAAAGCAGCCCCATTGATTCCTATGGGGAAACACATTTTATGTTTACACCTAACACCCTAACATGAACCCCGAGTCTAAACACCCCTAATCTTACACTTATTAACCCCTAATCTGCCGCCTGACACCCCGACACCTACATTATTCTTATTAACCCCTAATCTGCTGCCCCCAACATCGTCAACACCTGCATTATATTTATTAACCCCTAATCTCCTGCCCCCAATGTTGCCGCAACCTACCTACACTTATTAACCCCTAATCAAATATAAGTCTAACCCTAACACCCCCTAACTTAAATATAATTTAAATAAATCTAAAAAATTCTAACACTAACCCCCGAAGATTCACTTACCGGGAGAAGTCTTCGTCCAAGCTGCAAGATGTCCTCAACGAAGGCGGCAGTAGTGGTCCT
Source organism: Bombina bombina (assembly GCF_027579735.1). Classification (NCBI taxonomy): domain Eukaryota; kingdom Metazoa; phylum Chordata; class Amphibia; order Anura; family Bombinatoridae; genus Bombina; species Bombina bombina. The sequence goes on along the minus strand of NC_069502.1, from coordinate 19,596,840 downwards.
CCAGATGGACAGAAGTGGTCCTCCAGATGGGCAGAAGTCTTCATCCAGACGGCATCTTCTATCTTCATCCTCAAGCACGGAGCGGCTCCATCTTCAAGTCATCCGGCGCGGAGCATCCTCTTCAAACAATGTTTTCTTCGGAATGAATATCTTTTTAAGTGATGTCATCCAAGATGGTGTCCCTTAGATTCCGATTAGCTGATAGAATTCTATCAGCCATTCGGAATTAAGGTAGAAAAAATCCTATTGGCTGATGCAATCAGCCAATAGGATTGAGCTGGCATTCTATTGGCTGTTCCAATCAGCCTATAGAATGCAAGCTTGATCCTATTGGCTGATTGGATCAGCCAATAGGATTGAAGTTCAATCTTATTGGCTGATTGCATCAGCTAATAGGATTTTTTCTACCTTAATTCTGATTGGCTGATAGAATTCTATCAGCCAATCAGAATCTAAGGGACACCATCTTGGATGACGTCACTTAAAGAGATATTCATTCTGAAGAAGACGTCGTTTGAAGAGGATGCTCTACGCTGGATGTCTTGAAGATGGAGCCGCTCCGCGTCGAAAGGATGAAGATAGAAGATGCAGTCTGGATGAAGACTTCTGCCCGTTTGGAGTTCCACTTCTGCCGGCTTTGTTGAGGACATCTTGCCGCTTGGATGAACACTTCTCCCAGTAAGTTAATCTTTGGGGGTTAGTGTTAGTATTTTATAAGGGTGTATTGGGTGTGTTTATTTTTTAGGTTAGGGCCTTGGGCAGCAATAGAGCTAAATGCCCTTTTAAGGGCAATGCCCATCCAAATGCCCTTTTCAGGGCAATGGGGAGCTTAGTTTTTTTCAGTTAGGCTTTTATTTGGGGGGCTGGTTGTGTTTGTGGGGGGTTTTACTGTTGGGTGGGTGTTTGTATTTCTTTGGGGCAATGCCCCGCAAAAGGCCCTTGGCTATTGGTAGTTTAGTTTAGGCTAGGTTTTTTTTTTATTTTGGGGGGGGCTTTTTTTATTTTGATAGCGCGATTAGATTAGGTGTAATTAGTTTAAAGATCTGTAATTTGTTTTTTATTTTCTGTAATTTAATGTTTTTTTGTGATTTAGCTAATTTAATTTATTTAATTGCATTTAATGTAGGGAATTTATTTAATTATAGTGTAAGGTTAGGTGTTATTGTAACATAGGTTAGGTTTTATTTTACAGGTAAATTTGTATTTATTTTAGCTAGGTAGTTAGTAAATAGTTAATAACTATTTAGTAACTATTCTACCTAGTTAAAATAAATGCAAACTTGCCTGTAAAATAAAAATAAACCCTAAGCTAGATACAATCTAACTATTAGTTATATTGTGTTAGTGTTTATTTTATAGGTAAGTATTTACTTTTAAATAGGAATAATTTAGTTAATGATAGTAATTTTATTTAGATTTATTTAAATTATATTTAAGTTATGGGGTGTTAGGGTTAGGGTTAGACTTAGGTTTAAAGAGTTAATAAATTTAAAATAGTTGGGGAGACAGATTAGGGGTTAATAAATGTAGGTAGTGGCAGCGACGTTGGGGACGGCAGATTAGGGGTTAATAAATGTAGGTAGGTAGCGGCGATGTTGGGGGCATCTTATTAAGGGTTAATAAATATAATGTAGGTGGCAGCGATGTCCGGAGCAGAAGATTAGGGGTTAATAAGTATAATGTAGGTGGCGGCGATGTTAGGGGCGGCAGATTAGGGGTTAATAATATTTAACTAGTGTTTGCGAGGCAGGAGTGCGGCGGTTTAGGGTTTAATATGTTTACTATAGTGGCGGCGATGTCCGGAGCAGCAGTTTAGGGGTTAAAAATGTTATTTTAGTTTTTGTGATGCAGGAGGGCCTCGGATTAGGTGTTAATAGGTAGTTTATGGGTGTTAGTGTACTTTTTAGCACTTTAGTTATGAGTTTTATGCTACAGCGTTGTAGTGTAAAACTCATAACTACTGACTTTAGAATGCGTTACGGATCTTGTCTATAGAGGCTGTACCGCTTACTTTTTGGTGTCCCAGGACAAACTCGTAATATCGGCGCTATGGAAGTCCCATAGAAAAAAGGGTTTACGAAGTTTACGTAAGTCGGTTTGTGGTAAATCCCACAAAGTGTGCGGTACACCTATACCTGCAAGGCTCGTAATAGAGTTGCATTTGTCGTGTTGTGATGTTTTAGTTAGCTACCGCTTCCTCAGCTGTATCGGGAAATTTTCTACAGGCGAAGACTTTTCCTCCATTATTATTTCCTTCCAATCGCAATCTTTATTTGGATGTATTGTAAGGATCTTTACTGGTCTTCTGTAGTTGTGTGCTATCGTCGGTAGAGTGTTCTCTATGTGGTCTAGTGGAAGTGATCTTTGATAGATTTTGAGAAGCAAGTTCTCTAATTTAGCAAAATGCCGATCCAGTTCCTGTTTCAGGCTTGTCTCCCATGCGGTCACCATTTTGAGATGATCTTGTAGACGGTGGCTTGAAGATAAATGTTCGTACTGCTATAAGGTTATTAGCTGTATATTGCTTGTTCTGTTTATTGTTGCTTTGAAGGTCAGTAAGGCAGATACATTCTGCCAGCACTGATAACCTGGTGGATCCGGGGAGGGGGGGGGTCGTTACCTATGAGTAGGCCACCGCCTTAGATCTTAATCTTCCAAACTGTGGCTCTGTTTTCATAAAAACAGCAGTCGAAGGTTTAAATATAGTCACCGTTTGCTTGGTAACTAATGTTTGTTGGGTTGTATATATAATTTAGCTGTTAGGTGCTCTAAGATTGGCAGATTGAAGAGGATTCCTTCAGAGCTTGCAGTAGATGCGTTCTGTCAGGTACGCGATTTGGACACGCCCCAGTCTTTGTGTTTTTATATGTACATCTAATATGTATGTATTTCATTATGCTTATACGTTAAATCTTTTTCTATTTTAAGTAGACATTTAAAGGGTCATATATTTTTTTGACTTACAGTATTGTTTCTATTATTTGTTTTTATTTTATTTTTTTGAGTAGACCCTTATCCCGTGCATTTGTGATTAACTTGTAACATTTGTACATGTTTAATTTTAGAGTGCTAGTATACATATTTAGACGTGTATACAGTATGTACGTATCGCTATGTTAAAGCCCTTTGCAGCCTGAAACCTCATATCTTTGAGCTCTTATAACTTATTTATGCAATATTTTTTTTAATAATTTTTATTAGATAGTGTTATAATGATTGTAACTGTATAAATATAATTTTGATATGTTTTGTGTCGCTTTTTAGTTGAGCGTAACAGTTAACCAGAGCTCTGAAGTTGCGTTATCCTGATGTGCGTTAAATTAAATTGTGCTCGAGCGAACGTGCAAAGAGCTGTGATAAACCGCTTATCGCTTGCATGCAATTGTTAACGTAAAACTCGTAATCTATCCCTACGTGAGCTCTATTACCCAAATTACAGTAAGTGATCTCTGTTTCCTACATATTTATATGAACAACATGGAATGAAAACCTGCATATTATATTCTTTTTCCTCTTCCTGTTGTAAATATCGGTTGAATGAATATTTGTTAAAAATGAGTAAATGTACTAATATTTTAAAGAATTGAATGTCATTACTAACGAAATTCGGTTATGACATAAAAAAAATTCAGATTGAACAATTTGTCTGAAACATGCAGATGTGTACTTAAGAATTGTTTATGAAGTGAGACAAAAAAAATCTTACTTGTGGTAATCTATAGAGCCCGGTGATCTGTGCTATAGAAATGGAGGAAGATGTTAATATGTGTCCGATGACTGCAACCAAACTACTGCGTTCATGACATCCAAAGTTTGGAACAAGTTTTCCTATTCCTGATAAAATATTTAAAGTACTCTCTACAGCAACATTTTCTAATACACACGAGTCATAGATCATATATCCCAGGGTAACATTAGGTAGAATATCTGTCCTGTTGTTAATCTCCTCTATAGCAAACATAAAAGCCAAGAGATGCCGGAAATGATGAATGGACAAACTGCAAATAGACAACAAAAGTACATAAACAAATAAAGGTAAATATCTGAGAGAGCATTAGATGGATTTCTTGCGTAAACAGACTCATATTGGCTAACCTCTCTTCGCAGTTTAAGTCCTATTACTCATAAAGCCATGCTGAACTAATAACACAGAAACATAAATATCATCAATAGATTAACAATAATAAAACCTGCTTATATGACATCTTGTAATTATTTCCTAGGCATTTATATTGTCTGAAATATTCCATGAATCGGCTACCCTTTCTAAAATAAAAAGGTGCTTATGCAAATTGCTCAGTAAAATGCTAAATTTTATCTTGAGAACATGATTGAATCAAACGTTTCTGGGATTGCTATGTGATGCTGGGTATTTGTGTAGGTTTTGTTGCCATCACCTAAATTCTAGAGCGAGTTCATAATATTTATAACATACACAACAGAAGAACACTATCTGCCTCTATGAGAGCAATTTGCTTACTCAAAATTCAGTTTTTGTATCTGGAAAATAATAAATGAATAAATAAAATAATAAATATCAGTGTTTTCCCCAAAAGGTAACAGATGTCAGCATTACATGTTTTTTTTTGTAACAAACAGTTCTTGGAGCAATAAAATTATAAATAGAAAACTGAGGAACACAAGATGACCCAGACTATGAACCAACTCAGAGACAATATTATTTTCAGAACAGAAACATATCACTAGTTTGCTAATAAATTGGCTAATCTTTTATCTTGTGACTGAATCTATAGGAATACATCTATAACTTTCCTCATTTATGAGGGCTTGCAAGCTAAATAAGAAAACACATATAATAAAGAAAAATACATCACCATATTCTAAAATAGAAAAAAATAATATAATTATTTACTTTAAAAATGTATTCTTTTATTTTGTTTGTAAGAGAACAAGTTTCAATAAACATACGTGGGCCAGATTAGAATGATACCATTATCACGCAACTGTGATATTACAAGTCCATGGTAAAGATGTTAATCATAAAAGGGTAAGGGTGGCCGACTTTGCTCAAGCGCAGCCTATATTTTCAATGGATATCAGGATCGCCCTAATTTGCGCTGGTATTACAAGTTTAAAGTAATAGTTTGTGCTTGGGCAAAAGCCAAAACTGCACTAGAATATTTGGGGTGACTTTAGACCTGAACTAAACTATAAGGGTTAAAAAAATGTTAAAAAATAGAAATATTAGAAGCACCACAAATGAGGCTAAATATGACAACAAAAATATTCAGTTATTGATACATTAAATTATATTTAACTTTATTATAGAGATCTCCTAGATTACATACAAATATGGATCCATATTAAAGATTTACATATAAACAAAATAGATGAAATATAACAGAAGCTATAAATAAAGTCAAAATGTATTCATGATAAAAAATAATCTAAAGAATATGTCCCAAAAACAGTCCAAAAAATTGAGGTAATCCAAAAAAGGAAAAGATTAAAAAATCCTAAATAGTAAATAATCCCAGTGTGAATGATGATCTTTGTAAATGTCAATCTGGATCTGTGCCCCTAAAAATAAAAACACAAAAGTGCAATTCCACAAAAAGATATCACTATGCACACTCAAGTGAAAAAATTACCAAAAATAACAATGTCCCCTGGAGAAAGTCAACATGTTTCGGCTCCGACTGGGCCTTTTTCAAGACTAGTTCTCCCAGGGTGTAAACTAGTTTACATATTGTAGTCTACAATCAGAAAGAACCTTTCATAGCACTCAACAATTTCACACCAAAAACGGACTTCTGATTTCCAGAAGTTTATTTACGTTTAATTTTAAGTAATCAGATACATTTTACTCAATCATTCTGTATCAAAATAAATAATGGGTTAACCAAATATGCTCTGGTTTATTTAGATTATGTTTACATATGTCAATATTCCCACTGATCACCAATGTAACTATGCCACTTCTGGTATAATTTGCGCTTGCGTTAAAACCGCGTAACTAATCTTGGTATCCCAACTTGATATACCCCCTAAAGTAGGCTTCCTCCTGCTAAACACCAACCTATCCCGAAACTGAGTCCCCCTCCCAAGAACATTAGCCAAGACTTAATGTTTGAGGTTAAAAATCGACACAACGTTATTGCAATCACGCACAGATATTTATACTTTATCAGGTTCATTAGAATACAATAGATTCAGTGAACCACTCACAGTTCATCACAAGGCTCTTCTTTGCAGACAGCCTCATAGTTTGCCCTCAGTTCCCCTCTGCCTCCCCTGCCCTCTGGGGGAAACAATCATACAGATCCACAATAAAGTTCTTGTAGACAAGTTAAAGCCAGTAAGGTATAAGATGCTGTAAATCACTTGTATCCTTATCGAAAAACCTGAAGATTTAGCAGGTAGTTTGTAGCCGGTTTAGGTGTGAAGCTGGAAAGCCGTAGCAAACAAGAGTACTGGTCTCTAGCAGTTTACACAATGAAAACAATTAATTGGCAACTGCTGGATGGTGTGTTAGATAGTTATAGGGAAGAATTTAAAGGGACATGCTGAATGTGCTTAACAGAATCACAGCAGAGAAACAGCAGGCATAGAATGTGACATATCCCCCATCAAAGGAGCTGCCCAGCAGCAGAAGGACCGGGTCTGTCCGGGTTTCTCTTATGAAATAGTGAAATGAGTCGTGAGGCCTGAATATTTGTGGATAGTTCCCATGAATCTTCATCCGCTGTGTAACCCTTCCACCTAATCAAGTTTTGCAAGACTCCTTTGTAGAGTAGTGAATATAGGATGGACTGTACCTCATACAATTGCTTGTCGTCAAGTACAGGAGAATCCGGGGGACTTTTTAAACGAGTAGGAAGATGAGGTTTGAGAAGAGACACATGGAATGTAGGATGGATATGGAAATCAGGAGGGAGTCGCAGTGTCATGGCGTTTTCATTGATGACCGTAACTATCTGAAAAGGTCCTATGAAAAGCTGAGAGAATTTCTTACAGGGAGTCTTCAATTTCAGATTTTCTTGTAGAGAGCCATACCTTATCCCCAACGGCATAATGGGGGGCATTCGTATTTTTTAAATCATAATAGGTCTTTTGTTTCAGCTGGGCTTGTTTGATGTTATCCTTCAGGAATTCGAATATATCTGTAAGATTATTAGTGGTATCTTGTATCTGAGGTGACGAGGAATTCAACTAAGGAAAAAGATGAAAAGCTGGATGAAAACCAAAGTTGGATAAAAAAGGAGAAATCTTAGTTGAAGCATTACTGGAATTATAGTATGCGTACTCAGCCATGGGGATACTATAAAACCATTGGTATTGTTGGTATGCACAGTAGCATCTGATGTATTGTTCTAATCACTGGTTTACCCTTTCTGTCTTCCCATTTGTTTGTGGGTGATAGTCTGTACTGTAACATTAGTCGATCTGTAAAACTTTTCAAAGTTGTTTCCAGAACCGTGAGGTGAACTGGGTGCCTCTATCAGTAACAATAATAGAAGGGAGACCATGTAACTTCACCACATGAGTTAGGAATAGCTCCACAGTTTCTGCTGAAGTAGGTAGTTTCTTAAACGGGATAAAATGGGCCATTTTTGTAAGTAGATCTACAACAACAAGAATGCTGTTATGGTTGTTGGATGATGGAAGTTCCACTATGAAACCCATGACAATAATTTACCAAGGTCTATCTGGAATTTGAAGTGGTTTTAGAAATCCGTATGGGCAATTTTTTTCAGATTTAGATACTGTGCAAATTTGACATGCCATTATGTATTCTTTTACCGAGTGGTTGATGGATGGCCACCAGTAATTCCTCTTGAGTAAATCTGATGTTCTTTGAACCCCAGGATGTCCTGCTAAAGTAGAGTCATGATGATTGTGTAGCAGTATGTCTCTTAAGGAGGGAGGTATATACAATCTATCTTTAAAATAATAAGGTCCATCTGATTTGAGTAGAAGATCTTATTTAGGAAAAGTGATATCTTCTTTTTGAGCTAGACGTATTAAGTCAGGATTACTAGTAGTAATGCCCAAGAAATGGTCCTGAGAAATGATGGAGTCTGGAGAAGAAGTATTGGGAGGTCTGTCATCTTTTCATGATAGGGCATCAGCCTTCCCATTCTGTGATCCTGGACGATAGGTGATATGGAAATCAAACCTTGTAAAATACAGACTCCAAAGGAGTTGTCAAGCTGATAAGGTCTTGCTGGTTTGGAGGTACTCCAGGTTCTTATGATCAGTGTAAACCAGTATAGGAAATGTTGTGCTTTCTAGTAAGTGGTGCCAGTGTTCGAAAGAGGATTTTATCCCTAAGAGTTCTTTCTCCCCGATGGGATAATTTAATTCAGGAGCTTTCATCAGTCTGGAATAATAAGCTACTGGGTGTATAGGGTTGGTAGGAGAAATATGCTGGGATAGAATAGCTCTGATGGCATAATCCAATGTGTCTACCTCAAGGATATATTAGTGTTCAGGATTTGGGAAGCGAAGGATGGGAGCCTCTGTAAAAGAATCCTTTAGGTAGTCAAAAGCATTTTGGGCAGCAGATGTCCAAGAGAACATGGAATTGGAACCAGTGAGATTACTAAGTGGTTTGTGATGTTAGAAAATCCTTTTATAAACTTGCGGTAGAAATTGGCAAAACCAAGAAAACGTTGGACATCTTTTTAATTTTTAGGAGTAGGCCAATTCTTTATGGCTTCTACTTTGTTTTGTTCTATTCTGATCCCAAAAGAAGATATATGATATCCGAGGAAAGACATTTTGGTGGCATGAAAGAGGCACTTTTCGGGTTTAGCAAAAAACTGATGGGTCCTGAGCTTTCCAAGTACCCAGCAGACATGTTTTTTGTGATCTTCTATATTATTGGAATATATAAGGATGTCATCCAAGTATACCACCATGTACACGTCCAAAAGATCTCTAAAAACGTCATTATTTAGATATTGGAACGTGGCAAGGGCATTACAAAGCCCAAAATGCATCACAGTGTACTCATAGAGCCCATATCGAGTTCTGAAGGCAGTGAGCCATTCGTCTCCCTCTCTAATTCTGATTAAGTTATTGGCTCCCGTAAGGTCAAGTTTGGTGTAAATCCTTGCTTGACTGAGATGTTCAACCAGTTCAGGTATCAGAGATAGAGGGTATAATTTTTTTACTGTTCTCTTGTTGAGCTCACGATAATCAATAATAGGCCTCAAGGAATTGTCTTTGTTCTTCACAAAGAAGATGCCTGCACCAGCAGGAGATGTTGAAGGTCTTATGAACCCTTTCCTGAGGTGATCGTCGATGTACGTTTTCAAATGTTCTAGCTCAGGTTGAGACAACGGGTAAATGTGCCAATAAGGGATAGAAGATCCAGGTAGTAACTGTATTGGACAATCATAAATGCGGTGTGGTGGTAGAGTTTCAGCTTCTTTTTTACTGAACACATCTATGTAATCCTGGTATTCTTCCGGTAATGAAAACTCGAATATGTGAAGTAGTTTCTGATGAGGGAAACAAGTATGTTGACAGTAAATGGTGGGTTGATGTAGTTGTAGCCACAGTATTCCTAAAACAACAGGAAATAAAGGTGAGGGAATTACATCAAAGCTTATATATTCTACATGCCCAGAGATAGTTGTAACCTTTAGGGGAATTGTATGGTGAATAATTGTCAGGGTTTTCCTCTGCTATGTTATGCCCCTTTAAACCAGGGATTTCCTCTGCTAAGCTATGTCCCTTTAAATCAACTCTATAAGTTCCCACAATGCAACCTGCCTAGTTGTCAATTAATTTTGATGTGTAGCAAGACGACAAGAGGTTCATGTTTCTAGAATCTACTTTGCTGTTTGCCAAGGATAAATTTCAACAATCTGCTAAAAGCTTTATTAACCTGCCTCAGCAGGGGATTACTTACAGGATTCTATCATACTCAAGGCTACAGTGGAGCATCTAATACTGTGCTTCTTTCACCAGAAATCTTTAACATCCCTCTCAATAAGGAGATCTCTACACACATCCTAAACCTAAGCTGCATCGACCGCGGTCACAGCCGCAAACTACCGAATCCTCTGGTTAAGAAATTTTACAGCTCCGTGTTGTCGACTATCCTCGCACCCGATTGGTGCTCAAGTTCACACCCTCTCTGTGACGTCACACGTGCAATTTACAAGTGCTCCCGGCCAGGCATAAAGAATCGGCTAACACAGCAGTGATACCTTGCACTTGATTGGAAGCCTGAATCACACCTCCAGGTAATCGTCTCTAACTCTGTTGAACTGTATTCTTATGTTTAAAGCCACAGTTAATTGACGATTTAATCTCCAATAATACTGCACATAATCCAACCTACTTCAGAGATTCAAAGGCTCTTCAATATATTCATCGCTCAGTTTCTCTTAATCCACAAGCCTAAATCAAGCAGATTAACGCATCATTATTCATTTCATTCTGTGAATCAGCTCAATAATACAGGATTTGATTTTCTGTCCTGTAACCAAAAAACAAGGAGATCTCTTAAAGGGACATAACCAACTCTAGTAGCATTATATCTCAACTCTCAATTTTGTATCTGCAGTTGTGATCCAAACTTCCACTAACATTAAACAATAAAATAATGCTGCATTACATATTAATTGACCCTTGAAAATGGATCCAGCAGTTATCCCCACTGTTGTTTACAACCTATCACAAAGAGTGGATCAACTTTCTCAGGGTGTAGGAGAATTATAAATCCAAAATTATACTTTAAGGGCTATGGTCAGGGATACCACCCATGAACCTTAAAGTCGCCCTTCCTGATTTATTTTCTGGACAGAGGTCTACATTTAGGCAATTCAAAAATGCCTGTAAACTATTGTTTCAAATGAGGCCAAGAACTTATCATAATGAAAGGTTGAAAGTAATGACAGTTATCTCCTTTTTAAGGTGTGAACCCAGGAAGTGGGCAGATGTTTTTTTCCCAAATGGGCACACTTTATGAAGACACTCAGAAGCAGCTTTCTGCTGAAACTAGTATGCGTTCACTTAAACAGGGATGCAGACCCGTTGAAGAATACCTGAGTTTAAACTCTATGCTCAAGATTCTGAATGCAGCGATATATAACTTCGCAACCAATACAGACTCAGATTGAGTGATCCTCTCAAAGATGAGTTAGCCCATACAGAACTACCTAGGACCCTGGAAGGTTTGATTGATCTATCTATCCATGTAGACCGAATTTTACAGATGGGGGTGCACTAGACCACACCCCTTTATTAAAGCCCCGCCCCTTTATATATATATGTATAAACTAACCATCTGCATCAGAAAAGAAAGCAATGTCCTGACCTGGAGTTGTAAATTATTTCAGAGTGAGATTGAGATGCTTTAACAGCCTGCTGATCTCTGTCTGACTCTGTGACTTCTTGGCTGCTGTTGCTTGCGATGGATGGTGGCAGCGTTGGGAGCAGCACGTTGATGAGGCTCAGGCAGCAGGCTCACAATGACTCTCTAAGTCAGAGCAGAGGAAGTTGGTAAACAACTACAGACAATGCACTCAGCTCTAGCCTATCCGGCATCATTGCGCTCAGGAACAGTGTGCGCTCAGGCTGCAGTGCTTTAATGACAATATTAGATTATTTAACTTTAATATAATATTGTCATTCAAGCTGCCTGAGCACACACTGTTGCTCACAGCGTGATTATGCAGGCTAGGCTGAGCTGAGTGCATTGTCTGTACTGTACAAGGAACTTGTTCCAGACAGTGGAGGCTGAGACGTATACAAATTTAAGCAGGGAAGGTAAGGGTGAGCTAGTTGTGGCGGCGGTGGTCGGTTACGAGTTCGCACTTTGTTTAGAGAGCTAAAATGGCCGACACAAGGGGAAGGACGGTATGTGCATATTCATATATATTAACTTTAAGATCAATCAAGAAACAATTTCAAATTGCCAGTCAGTTTACAATAAACTCAGTTTTCCTCTATACCTTGCTATGCTTCTTCACTCTGACAGTGAGCATTATCCATGACTGATCTGCACGCTACTCACAGCTCACTGCCTCTGTTGACAGCTCCTCTCCACTCAACGGCTATCTCTACAATGAGATTTCCGCGCCGTTGAGGGGGAGGAGCCTCATGGGGGCCATGACGTGTACGCAACAGCGTATGACAGAAGCTGGCTCAGGCAGTGGGAGGAGGCAGAGCACAGGCTGAAGTCCACTCGCACACTTCAGCTTGTGCGATTAAGCCTCTATAGGCAATGCCGGGCTGGGAGGAGCTATGCCTGCACAGTGAATGCATAGATCACTGTGCAGGCATAGGGGCTCCCTAACCGCACATGCGATCGGATCACTGCGATGTGGGTTAGGTTAGTGGCAGACAGTGCACAGCAGCCTGATGTTGGATAGGAGTGGCTAGTGAAGCATGGTGTGACGTCAGCTGTCAGTGTCTCAGCCGAGCCAAATACTGTGTGCTCTCACTCTGTCGTCCACCCGGTCCTAGCTCCTGCATCCTACTCCTCCTAGCTTGTTTATTTGTGTAGTGAGGGTTATGTAATGGGTAATGTATATGTGTACAGCAAACAGTACTGCATTTGTTGGGGATAATATAATAAAATATAAATTAATTAGGAAAAATATATTTTATTCAACAAATTTTTTAACAAACTTTTTTTTGCTCTTTTTTTAATTTTTTTTTTTTGCTAATTTTTTTTCCTCCTTCCTTGCCCCTGGGGGGTTCAAGTGCGAATGTGCACAAATGGAGGAGCCTCCACTGCATATAGAGCCACCACATAAATACTTTCCAACAAGTTCCTCTACCTCCACTTCCAAGGACATTTCAGTTCCATGGATCTGGGGTTCACCAAGGGTCCGCTCCAACCAGAGGAGAGATTGCGCAGGAAGAGGGCTAATCTCTGCATGTAGTGCGCCTCCCCAGCTCATACTGTGAAAGAATGTCCCATTCTACTTTGTCAGAAGAATAGTAAGTTCCCCATCATAAATAATTGTTTTACCAATAAAATCACAAATTCTGCTTCTCTCTTTACAGTGGGAACTTCAAACACTCCGTACTGAAGCAATTATTGACTCCGGGGCTTACTCGAATTTCCTAGACGCTGAATTAGCTAAGAAAAATAAAATTCCTTTATGTTTGAAAACTTATCCAGTTTCTATACGTGTTATTGATGGGTCTTTTGTAAATACCGGTCCTATTACACACCAGTCTATTCCTATAAAAATAACAACTGACACAGGACATGTAGAGTTCATATCATTTGACATTATACCTTCTCCTATGTTTCCAATTGTTTTAGGGCTGTCGTGGCTGCAACTGCACCAACCAAAGATTCACTGGGGAACTCTTCAGGTGACATTTGATTCCCCCTTCTGTCGGGAGACCTGTCATCCCACACAAAGGATTCTACAAGTCAGTGAATTCACACTACCCGAGATATATCAAGATTTTCTAGATGTCTTCAGCAAAAAGGAGGCTGAGACATTGCCCCCTCACCACATCTATGATTACCCTATTGAGCTCCTGTCTGGTGCAACAATTCCTTACAAGCACATGTATCCATTGTCCCAGCCAGAATTGGAACACCTTAAAACTTACATCGATGACAACCTCAAGAAAGGTTTTATTAGGCCTTCCACTTCACCAGCAGGAGCTGGCATCTTCTTTGTTAGAAACAAAAATGACTCATTGAGACCAATCTCATTGATTACCGCAAATTAAATAAAAGAACTGTGAAAAACAGATACCCTCTCCCTTTGATTCCTGAATTAGTCGAGCGTCTTAGTGAAGCAAAGATCTACACGAAGTTGGACTTAAGGGGAGCGTATAACTTAGTAAGGATTCGTGATGGCGATGAGTGGCTCACTGACTTCAGGACTCGTTACGGACTGTTTGAATACATGGTCATGCCCTTTGACTTATGTAATGCAACAGCCACGTTCCAACATTTCATCAATGACATCTTTAGAGATCTGTTGGATGTGTGCATGGTGGTCTATCTGGATGATATCCTTATTTACTCAGATAATCTGGAGGATCATCAGAAACATGTCCGTTGGGTTCTTGGACGATTATGTACACATCAACTCTACGCCAAGCCGGAGAAATGTCTGTCCCATGTTTCTGAAATCTCTTTTCTTGGATACCACATTTCATCTGCAGGACTTAAAATGGAAGATGACAAGGTAGAGGCCATACAAAAGTGGCCAATACCCACTTCTACTAAGGAAGTACAAGGCTTTTTGGGATTCACTAATTTTTATCGAAAATTTATAAAAGGCTTCTCTAATATAGCGAAACCCCTTAGTACACTCACAGGATCTTGGATTCCTTTCCGTTGGAATCAAAAGGCAGAAGAAGCTTTTAACTGTCTGAAGACTACCTTCACAATTTCTCCTATCCTACAATTCCCTAACCCCTCTCTGCAGTTTATTCTAGAGGTAGATGCCTCCAATTTCGCTTTAGGAGCCATTCTATCCCAAAGACAGGCACCTTAACATCCTATCCATCCAGTGGCATTCTTCTCAAGATTGATGACAACCCCAGAATTGAACTATTCAATTGGTGATAAAGAGCTCCTAGTTATAAGAAAAGCTTTCGAAAATTGGCATCATTTACTCGAAGGAACGAAGATTCCAATACTGATATTTACGGATCATAGAAACTTGAAATATCTTCAGTCAAGCAAGACCCTCTCAGCTCGCCAACTTCGTTGGAGTTTATATTTCACTCGCTTCAATTTCCACATTACTTATCGTCCAGAATCAAAGAATGGCAAGGCTGATGCCTTATCCAGAATGATTATTTCATCTCCAACAGAAAACCTTCCTAAGAATATCCTTTCTCCAGAACATTTCTGTGCTATACTAAATCCCTACTCTTATTTACGAGAAAATCAACAAAAGGATCTCTCCTTTCCAAAGACAAAGTTACAACTAAAAGCTGATTCTCTTTACTATCATAAAGATAAGCTGTACATACCCCCATCCATCAGAGAAGCTTTACTATATACTCATCATGACGCACCTCTAGCTGGGCACCCTGGTGCCCAAAGAACTCTGGACCTTTTGAAAAGGAACTATTGGTGGCCTAAGATTGATCATTCAGTCAAAGAATATGTCTCCACTTGCGAAAAATGCGCAATCCTAAAACCTGAAAAAGCTCAACCATATGGTTTGTTAAAATCTCTACAAATTCCAGATCGGCCTTGGCATACCATTGGCATGGATTATATTGTGGATCTTCCACCTTCAAATAACTGCAATACCATACTGGTAGTAGTAGATCTTCTTACGAAAATGGCTCATTTTAATCCTTATCAAAAGCTTCCAACCTCCGCTGAAACTGCACAACTGTTCCTACAAAACATTGTACGGTTACATGGCCTTCCTTCCATCATCATCACCGACAGGGGGTCTCAATTCTCCTCCAAATTCTGGAAGGCATTATGCAAGGTTTTGCATGTTGAACAACGGTATAGTACAGCATTCCATCCCCAAACAAATGGGCAAACTGAAAGAGTAAACCAATGGCTCGAACAATACTTAAGATCTTATTGTTCCTTTCATCAAGATCAGTGGTATGACAACATGCCAACAGCTGAATACGCTTACAACTCCCTTAATTCCTCCACCAAGACAAGTCCCTTCTTCTCAAACTACGGCTTCCATCCCACCTTCTAAGTTCACCCACAGCTTAATACCATATCACCCCGGGTTGATGAAACAACTAATACTATCGCTGACTCTTTTTCTTTTTTGAAGGAGACTATTAAAGAAGCCCTATTAGGGCAGAAGAAATACTATGATGCCAAAAGAATAAAACCACCCATTTATTCTGTAGGTGACTAAAACCCTATACTCCGACTAGAACCCAGTCTGACTTCTCTCAAGGATCTCTCACTCCCACTCCCACTCCAGAGGAGATTTATGAGATCACTTCTATCCATGATTCCAGACACTTACATGGATGACTTCAGTATTTGGTTCGCTGGAAAGGTTATGGTCCAGATGAGGACTCTTGGGAACCTGTTGATAATCTTAACGCTGCACGGTTGTTGGCAGCCTTCCACCGAGCAAATCCAGACAGACCTGGGCCTAAAGCTGCGGTGCAGCTTCTTTGACGGGGGACATCTCAGGGTTTTCCTCTGCTATGTTATGCCCCTTTAAACCAGGGATTTCCTCTGCTAAGCTATGTCCCTTTAAATCAACTCTATAAGTTCCCAAAAGGCAACCTGCCTAGTTGTCAATTAATTTTGATGACAAGAGGTTCATGTTTCTATCTTCAATTGAATCTACTTTGCTGTTTACCAAGGATAAATTTCAACAATCTGCTAAGCAAGCTAAAAGCTTTATTAACCTGCCTCAGCAGGGGATTACTTACAGGATTCTATCATACTCGAGGCTACAGTGGAGAATCTAATATTGTGCTTCTTTCACCGGACATCTTTAACAGCCCTCTCAATAAGGAGATCTCTACACACATACTAAACCTAAGCTGCATCGACCGCGGTCACAGCCGCAAACGACCGAATCCTCCAGTTAAGAAATTTTACAGCTCCATGTTGCCGTATATCCTCGCACCCTATTGGTGCACAGGCTCACACCCTCTCTGTGACGTCACACGTGCAACTTACAATACACAACGTGAGAACTGCAGTGTCTACCATGCATAGGAATTAACATTTGAATTTACTTTTTGCTAATGGTAAATAAGATCTAGATGTATACTCTCAAGGAGAGCTACTGTTACACGACAAATGGTGAGAAGAGATGGGTTTTCAAGTTCTTTTGTACAGAGTAAGGAATGGCAGCTCAGCTGTATTGTACATTACAAATGCCACTTTCTAACAAGTTAGATTCTATAGGCACATTAGGTTCTATAGGCAAATCGGGCACATAGGTAAAGAAAGACAAAGGTGGGATAATATAACCCAGTAACATGGTGCATACAAATACATTTTATTTATTATTATTATTATTATTATCGGTTATTTGTAGAGCGCCAACAGATTCCACAGCACTATTAACAAAGGTGGAGTACAAAAAACAGTTAAAGGGATCAAATGGGTAGAGGGCCCTGCCAAGAGTTGCACTGTTGTAGTCAGCTCTTGAGAAAGTGATCAACAAACAGCTGGACTCTTAAGCTTACATGCTAAGGGGGTTCAGGGGATAGCAATGGAGGAGAGGAACTGGTATAAAGAAAGGTTAGCGTAGGTTGTATGCATCCCTGAACAGTAGAGTCTTTAGGGAGCACTTGAAGCTTTTAAAACTAGAAGAGAGTCTTGTGGAGCGAGGCAGAGAGTTCCACAAGATGGGAGCCAGTCTGGAGAAGTCCTGTAAATGGGAGTGTGACGAGGTGACAAGAGAGGAGGAGAGTAGGAGGTTGTGAGCAAAGCGAAGGGGACGGGAGGGAGAGTATCTGGAGACAAGGTCTGAGATATAGGGGGGAGCAGTGCAGTTGAGGGCTTTGTATGTCAGAGTGAGAATGTTGTGTTTGATCCTAGAGGCAAGAGGAAGCCAGTGAAGAGATTGTCAGAGAGGTGCAGCAGATGAAGAGCGACTTGTAAGGAAGATGAGTCTGGCAGAGGCATTCATTAAGGATTGTAAAGGAGCTAGGCGGTAGGTGGGGAGACCAGAGAGGACAGAGTTGCAGTAATCGAGGCGAGAGAGTGGATTAAAATCTTAGTTGTGTCTTGTGTAAGGAAGTGTCTAATTTTAGAGATGTTTTTAAGGTGGAAGCGGCAGGCTTTAGCCAAAGACTGAATGTGAGGAGTGAAAGAAAGATCTGAGTCAAATGTGACCCCGAGACATTGGGCATGCGGAGTAGGGGTAATGATGGAGTTGTCAACAGTTATAGATAGATTGGGGGTGGAGAGTTTTGAAGAAGGGGGGAAAATAAGGAGCTGAGTTTTGGAGAGATTTAGCTTCAGGTAGTGAGAGGACATCCAGTTGGAGATGTGAGAAAGACAGTTAGTGACACAGGTTAGCAAGGAAGGAGAAAGATTTGGGTGTCATCGGCATACAAATGATATTGTAAACTGTGGGACTTTATTAGGGAACCTAGTGATGACGTGTAGATTGAGAAGAGAAGGGGATCGAGGACAGAGCTTTGCGGTACTCCGACAGAAAGTGGTGACGGGGCAGAGGAGGCACCAGAGAAGGCTACACTAAAGGTACGGTTTGACAGGTAGGAAGAGAGCCACGAGAGGGCTGTGTCACATATTCCGAAAGATTGGAGGCTTTGGAGCAAGAGAGGGTGGTCAACATTGTCAAAGGCTGCGGACAAATGAAGGAGAATAAGCAGAGAGAAGTGGCCATTGGATTTTGCTGTAATTGGTCGTTGGTAACCTTAGCAATTGCTGTTTCTGTGGAGTGATGGGGACGAAATCCAGATTGCAATGGGTCAAGGAGGGAGTTTATTGTAAGGAAATGGGATAGGCATGCATAAGCTAGTTTTTCGAGAAGCTTTGATGCAAGAGGGAGGAGGGAAATAGTGCGGTAGTTGGATGGGGAGGTAGGAACAAGGGAAGGTTTTTTTGAGGATAGGTGTGACCAGTGCATGTTTCAGCGATGAGGGAAATATACTGGTGCTGAAGGAGAGGTTGAAAGTGTGTGTGAGTATAGGGGTAAGGGTGGCAGAGAGGGAGGGGAGTAGCTGTGAGGGGATAGGGTCAAGGGGACAGGCAGTGAGGTGAGAGCGCAGTATAAGTGCCGAAACCTCTTCCTCAGTAACAGGGGAGAATGAGCTAAGTTTAAGGTTATGTGTGTTGTGGTTGATTGAGAGCATTTGAGGGGGTGAGAGAATGGAATTATGTTGAGAGCTGATTTCATTTCTGATGGAATTGATTTTGTTATTGAAGTGGTTGGCAAAGTCTTGAGCTGACAGAGAAGTTGTATTAGGAGGTGGGGGAGGGCGGAGAAGAATATTGAAAGTGGAGAACAAACATTTTTACCTATAACATACTTTAAGTAGTCAAACGCCCCTTTGGATAGGCTCTATAGGGACAGAGAAATTAGAGATATCTCAATTTTAACATATAAGACCCTGCCATGGGAATATTGTGTAAATGAACCAGTAGTAAATATGCTGTTTTATAGCTTCTATGTCTGGAAAACAAATAACTGAAGTCATGTTATATACAGTATATGAGGAGAAAAAACTTATTTCATGACAATGAAATATACACATTAACACTAATAAAATAAAGTTATGTAGTTTAATTAAGTTTAAAATATCCCTGGTGCATCTAGCCTTAACTTGTCATCAATATCAATTATACTTTATAGTGATTTGCAATTTCTAAAATTTATAGATTCACATTAGATACTACAGGAAAGTTGGGTACATAGTTATAGGAAGACAGATGTGGAAAAATATTATCCAGTAACATGGTGTATATAAATATATTTTTGCCTATAACATACTTTGAAGAATAGCTAATGAAGTGAGTCCATTAGTGTTCTTGTTATTGCTGCTAAGCTGTTTTCCAGTGGGATGGCTGAGATAATAAAGCTAGGACATAAAGGATAATATATAGACCATTAGCCTACTCCATTGCGGTCCTGCTGGACAGATCTCCGGTACCAGATGTCCATTACACAGCACAGTTCCTAGACAAATGAGGGAATTGTTATTAGTAGCAAGGTTACAACAGTAGCCGGTTCTGTAGCATCTAGCTTGAGAAAGGGCAGCTTGGGAGATGGAAAAACAATACCTGAGTCCCGGCTCACTTTCAGCGACTCCATGCGCATGGAGGGGGAGAGTAGCTGTGGGCAAACAAAATTGGCGGGGAAGTCTCACCTAGTCAGTGTGGCCTCCGATCCAGGCAATGTAAGTGTTAGCAGCCAGTTATTCGTCTTTGGTCTGGTAGAGACATTAGTTGCGGTCCCAGTAGTTACTGGTATCATAGCCTTTGACCCCACTGTAAAATCAGAACGTCCCTTGATTGTAGAGAAGCCGTGAGTCTCCCTCAGTGCTGTATTATCCCTGGTTTTAGGATCTGTATCAATGAGTATACGGGAATGTTCAGTAGCAGGTAATATGCACTGGGGATGAGAAGCTCCATCTCTTTCCTCTTCTAAGCAAATAGGCTCCAATTGGAGAAATCCCTCTGAGGTGCAAACACTGATAGGGTTGGGTGCCATTTGTAGCTTCTCCTCTAATATGACTTGGTAGCCTTCGAGCAAATGGCTCACTTCTGTTAAGACATATGTTGCAGTCTCCATTTTCAATCTCTATTACTGGCTTTGTGCAGGTATCTGAGATTGTTATTGATCAGTGCACATATGGCACTGCGCAGCAGTGAAGTCCAATAGGAAAATCACTGAAGGGTTTGTGATGAGGACTAAACCTCATAGAAAAGCTCTGGATTCTTAAAGCAGGAAGCAATCCTGAAAGGAAAGTATCTGCTTAGAGGGAATCCTCTGTAGTTCAAAGTAATATAAAATTGAAGTCCAGATGGAGATCCCAAATTAAGATATTAGCTTGATCAGCAGGATGACTGAAGTAGCTCAAAATTTTGCCTCCAAGCATGGCTGCCACCCAGAAGTCCCCCTAAAAAATGACTATTACTTATTGTTAAGATTACTGCAGCCTTTACTGTATCTTTGTGTCTCATCATTATATGTTACAAGTGCTGCAGCTTTAAGCTCAGATTAACACACCCTCTGGGTGTGTCTGCGTATCTGTGACATCATCAGAAGCCATGTTAGTTTTACTGATGAACCTGTTAGTGAAGAAGCCATGTGGTTGTGGCTGAATAAAAGTTTATCTAAAGTTCCTGCTGCAGAGTCTCAGTGATATGTGCAAGAGACATCAGACACAAGGTAACAGCACACAACTGAATGTTCAAATCCTGACTACACAAAGAGCATAACTACTGAAATGACACAAGTCACAAGTATGTGAGTTGTGTCAGAAAAAGGTATGCTTCTTTACACTGTAATGTGGTTATCTCCAATATCCAGGATTTCAAATTAAATTATAAAATGTAACTTTTATTCATGTTTCTTAAAAGAGACAGCTTAAATCTTGTGATGTTTTGCTGTCCTCACTTTAAATTAAAAACACTTCTCCTTTAAGTTGACGTATATTATCCTTATTGTCTTGAGTTGGTTACAGTAGTGGGAACTATAAGGTATAATATGAAGTTTAATAACTACTAATTGTATTTTATAAATAATCACTTGTCATATATGTGGCTTGTTTGAAATACAATGTGTTAGCTTCATATGTTATTAACAGGTCTGGAATTCCTGTATCTTATGTATAGTCCTAATATGATATTTAAATTAGGAAGTGACAGACAGGTAGTAATGTGGCTGATGTGGTTATAGAAATTGGTAGTAATTTTGATAATGAACTCAAGTCTGAGTATTCATATGGTATAATGTTTGTACACAATTTGTTATTGATATATTGCAATAATCTCTAGTTGTATGAGCATACCATATAAGTAAATGCTCTATAAGGAGCTGATATAGAAATGACTTCATAGGATATCATTTAATCATGAATTGATATAGTATTGTCATTACATTTATGACAGGGAAAATGCGCTGCTATTATGGACTTCTGTTGTACTTGAAATGTTGTTAATTTGCAATATCTCTTATGCACATTGATATTGCTAGAAATGATAATATGCTCGTTAGATTAAAGCGTTATGTAAGAATATCTTTACAACAAAAGTAACTGTTAGATAGCTGCTTTGCTCATTAGATTATACTGCTACTTTATAGCTACGGTATATTCAGGAAACACAATGTTCCACTTAGGAATTTTGTATTGGATGTTGATAAATCAGCTTTAAATATAAATAAGTTATATACTTGTGCTTGCTAAAGGAAATTCGCTACTTATATTGCAGTTATGTTGTTCGGAGAGCAACTGTTATTTCTTTGGGTATTGCTTAAAGTCTGTTGTGCTCTGAGCGATTACCATCTTGTCTACAATGATCACTGTCGGTTGTAACTTTATTGTTGTGTCTGTGAAAACCATGATTGTTTGAAGTTAGTGTTTGAAGTTACTTAGAGTTTGCTTTACCTTAAGCGGTTGACTTATGGAATCAGCCAATCAGAATCAAGTTCAATCCGATTGGCTGATCCGATCAGCCAATCAGATTGAGCTCGCATTCTATTGGCTGATCGGAACAGCCAATAGAATGCGAGCTCAATCTGATTGGCTGATTGAATCAGCCAATCGGATTGAACTTGATTCTGATTGGCTGATTCCATCAGCCAATCAGAATTTTCCTACCTTAATTCCGATTGGCTGATAGAATCCTATCAGCCAATCGAAATTCGAGGGACGCCATCTTGGATGACGTCCCTTAAAGGAACCGTCATTCGTCGGGAAGTCGTCGGTGAAGATGGATGTTCCGCATCGGCGGGATGAACATGGATCCGGAAGAAAGAAGATTGAAGATGCCGTTGATAGAAGACTTCAGCCGGATCATGGACCTCTTCAGCTCCCGCTTGGATGAAGACTTCATCCGGATCATGGACATCTTCAGTCCCCCGCTTGGGCTTGGATCAAGACATCGGAGGAGCTCTTCTGGATCGATCGGTGAACCTGGTATGGTGAAGATAAGGTAGGAAGATCTTCAGGGGCTTAGTGTTAGGTTTATTTAAGGGGGGTTTGGGTTAGATTAGGGGTATGTGGGTGGTGGGTTGTAATGTTGGGGGGGTATTGTATGTGTTTTTTTTACAGGCAAAAGAGCTGAATTCTTTGGGGCATGCCCCGCAAAGGGCCCTGTTCAGGGCTGGTAAGGTAAAAGAACTTTGAACTTTTGTAATTTAGAATAGGGTAGGGCATTTTTTTATTTTGGGGTCTTTGTTATTTTATTAGGGGGCTTAGAGTAGGTGTAATTAGTTTAAAATTGTTGTAATATTTTTCTGATGTTTGTAAATATTTTTTTATTTTTTGTAACTTAGTTCTTTTTTATTTTTTGTACTTTAGTTAGTTTATTTCATTGTATTTATTTGTAGATATTGTATTTAATTAATTTATTGATAGTGTAGTGTTAGGTTTAATTGTAGGTAATTGTAGGTATTTTATTTAATTAATTTATTGATAGTGTAGTGTTAGGTTTAATTGTAACTTAGGTTAGGATTTATTTTACAGGTAATTTTGTAATTATTTTAACTATTTTAGCTATTAAATAGTTCTTAACTATTTAATAGCTATTGTACCTGGTTAAAATAAATACAAAGTTACCTGTAAAATAAATATAAATCCTAAAATAGCTATAATATAATTATAATTTATATTGTAGCTATATTAGGGTTTATTTTACAGGTAAGTATTTATTTAATAAGAGTTAATTTATTTCGTTAGATTTAAATTATATTTAACTTAGGGGGGTGTTAGGGGGTGTTAGTGTTAGGGTTAGACTTAGCTTTAGGGGTTAATACATTTCTTAGAATAGCGGTGAGCTCCAGTCGGCAGATTAGGGGTTAATGTTTGAAGTTAGGTGTTGGCGATGTTAGGGAGGGCAGATTAGGGGTTAATACTATTTATTATAGGGTTATTGAGGCGGGAGTGAGGCGGATTAGGGGTTAATAACATTATTATAATAGCGGTGCGGTCCGCTCGGCAGATTAGGGGTTAATAAGTGTAGGCAGGTGGAGGCGACGTTGTGGGGGGCAGATTAGGGGTTAATAAATATAATATAGGGGTCGGCGGTGTTAGGGGAAGCAGATTAGGGGTACATAGGGATAATGTAAGTAGCGGCGGTTTACGGAGCGGCAGATTAGGGGTTAAAAAAAATATGCAGGGGTCAGCGATAGCGGGGGCCGCAGAATAGGGGTTAATAAGTGTAAGGTTAGGGGTGTTTAGACTCGGGGTACATGTTAGAGTGTTAGGTGCAGACGTAGGAAGTGTTTCCGCATAGCAAACAATGGGGCTGCGTTAGGAGCTAAACGCGGCTTTTTTGCAGGTGTTAGGTTTTTTTTCAGCTCAAACAGCCCCATTTTTTTCTATGGGGGAATCGTGCACGAGCACATTTTTGAAGCTGGCCGCTTCCATAAGTACCGCTGGTATCGAGAGTTGAAGTTGCGGTAAATATGCTATACGCTCCTTTTTTGGAGCCTAACGCAGCCATTCTGTGAACACTAAATACCAGCGGTATTTAAAAGGTGCGGCCAGAAAAAAGCCAGCGTAGCTAACGCACCCCTTTGGCCGCAGAACTCTAAATCTAGGCGTTAGTAAACATTGACTGATATCTTATCCAATCATTTACACAAAGTCAATCCCAATCCGGTTAATAGATATTGGCCATCTTTTGGGACCTCCTCGGATGTGTTTTGACAACTTCCGGTTTCACGGAACTACACCGGAAGTTCGTATTATTACCCACTTCCGGTATTACGAAATAATAAACATCCGTAAAGCCTGCAGCAAGTCCAATCGAATTCGTGCACAAGGGGGTAATTATTTCTAAACAAACATACTTAGATGCCGGAATATAACATAACCGGAACATAACAGACCAAGTTATATCAGAAATTAGTAAGACACATTGGGAGTTTTTTAAATTGGCATTACTACACCGCAATGACATCCAGTGCGATAGCTATGCACATCCGGTTTGCCATTTCCGGTATAGTGATCTTTGGCACGAATATTTTGGCGCTATCAAAGGTGAAGATGATTGGTTACATACAGATATAAAAGGTCTTAGCTCACCCATACTATAATGGTCTGGAAAAAGGCCTCCTTTGTGGGCCGAAACGCGTTGACAGATTTATGGTGAGTTTTATTCCTTTTAACTACGGGACATTTTAACAGTATCACCCTATGTTACTATCCTTTATTTACAGGTTTTGAGGACCTCCAGAATCTTTTTATATATTTTTTCATACATCTATTTCTACATTTTTTTCTACATTTGTTCATAATCTAATTAAATATACATATTTTTGTACAACTTCATCTCCATATATCCTTTAACATAAGGATCCCAAACACAGGGACACTCCATAAATGGAGTGAATTTCAGGAACTTATCTCCACATCTTCATTTTGTTTTGTTTTGCACGTGTTGTGTTTTTCACGTGCTTATCTTCATATACTTTCAACATTAGGATTACAATTAAACCAACGGAGTAACATCCAGGAACACATCAGCTCTATATCACACGGTGCTCTATCACATTTTTTCATTTTTTATGATCACGTTCACGAGTTTGTGTACACACTAGTTGCTCACATTTTTTAATTTTTTATTTCATTTTTTATCCAATTTTTTCACACTGTTGGATTGATTTCTCTGTATTTATTTGGATGTATTTCTTTATGTGGATCACAATTTTTGGATTTCACCATTTTTGGAATTAACCACTCTAATATCACATCATTGTTTGTTTTATTTTTTCCATATTTTTTCCATCTTTCTGTTGTTTTTCACCAGTAACGATATTCACTGGTATCTTTGCAACACTCAGACTGATACCACATGGACTAACGTCAATTGTATTACTTTTTGAACTCATTTTTGCACAAACATTGTATTTTATTTTGTTATAAGTGGGCTCTCGCTCACTGTGTTAGTGTGATTATAACTCCACTATAGTCCTCATCTTCTTTTGTATGAGGCTCGCATATGTATGTTGTACTTTTAATTATTTTATCAGCGGATTGTTTTAGACAATTTAAGATTATGTCAGCATGGATCCATGTGTAAATATATAACTTGTATTACATTTTTGTGATATTTTGTGTAAAATATCTCAGAGTCTATCTGTGCCACGCATTTACTGTGAGACTTGTCAGAACATTTAGATTGTGCCATCACCACATTTAGATTGTGCCATCACAACATTTAGATTGTGCCATCACAACATTTAGATTGTGCCATCACTACATTTAGATTGTGACATAACCACTTTAAGGTTCAGCACAAACACTATATGGTCAACTGTGTGCCATTTTCAACTATAGTCTAGCACCATATACTAACTCCATTACCATAGGACCTTGCCTACCTTTGGCGCTCCTACCTAGCCACTATTATTTCTAACTATCTACTTTGTGGACATTTTGGGGACCCATATAGATAGGAGCTATAGGTCATTCAAGCATAGCGCTGTAAGATAACACCGTTACTTAAACCACCAACTAATAATCATTACATTTCGTAAGTATTACAGCTTAAAGGAGAGCAAGTTAAAAAAATTATAAAACCCCTGACGCGGCGTTTCACATACGCTTCCTCAGAGGGGGTTACGCAAGGCGGCAAATGTGCTGATTTTTATTGGTTTCATGTTCACGCCTCTTTTTTCGAATTCGGTATGGGTATCTTAACCATTGGTTAGACCAGATGTCAATCATTAAAGCCGGTTTGTCATTTTATATTGATGGCATTACGTATCAAGTGAAATGGCTTTAACTTGTAAATGTTCTTAGTGGATTTCTTTGAATATTACCAGCGTGTCATATGTTGCTTACACTTAATTCATTTTGAGAATCCAAACTTTAAATAACTATTATTAAACGGAAGCTGATTTTACTTATGTTGCTATCTGTTATGTCTCTTCATTCTGATACAAGATGTTATGATGACTTTGTGACAGAAAATGTGCCAATCGGATTAAAAAGGATTGGTGTGAGTGATAGTGTAAAAAAAGGGATTGAGACAAAGGTGGAAACTAAGATAAAAAGAAGAGAAAAACACATGGGGAATTAAAATAAAAAATAGTTAATAAACGATGTGAAGATTGGAAACTAAAGGTATTGTATATGCTCATTTTATAAGTGAAGCAAATGAATAATAAAAATCATTGTATTTAAAATCGTGACTTCAGTGCTAATGAAAAATGAAAAATACAACAGAAACCCCTTGGTGAAAAATGAATAAACATTTTATATTCATATGCCTGTGTGAGAAGTAAAATGTAGCTTCTACTAATATGAGTTAGTTTTCGTGTGCTAACAGTTATTAATGTTGATAAGTGCTGGAAATATGGAGTGATTTCCTTCATTATACGATGTGTCTTTCAGTCTGCATACTTGCAGAGTTGTCAGCAAATATATTTAAATAAAAGTTAAAACATGTAAGTGTGGTACTATTAGAATTCATTGAAAAGTGAGATATCAAGAAGTTCGTTTCTACTATTCTTAGAAGTGTGTCAAGAAGAAAAAGGGTGATCTGATCAGTGTTCATGCATTGAAATTCATTATGATTGTCTGTTTATATATCCTTTATCAATACAGTCACTAAATTGTGGATAAGTATATTGAGATAACAAATATAACTCATATAATGGATCTTGGTTGCTTTTATTGTATGATATGATATATTACCATTGAGATGGTATCTCTCAGATGCTTATATTGTGTGTATTCTTAAATCTAATATATGTTTTATTCTCTGATTATTCTCTAATATTTATATTTTAGTATTTATAATCCATTTCTTAGATTTAGGTAATATAACTATATGAATTATTGTTGTCTCTGTTGTTATTTGTGATTAAATTTGACTATTTTTGTTATCAATTGTGAAAGAAAAGAAAGAGTGTGTGTAAGTGATTACACTAAGTGCAGATTAGACTAATTTAGTGCCCATGAATTAATTAAAAGGTTGTATCAGATTTTACTGTTAATAGTTATCAAGTGATTCTATCTCAATTTATGAAATTTTAATATATAACTATTAAAATTAAATAGTTTCTTTAACTTTTTTTATTGACTATGTTTGATTAGTGTATATTTATTGATACACCTGGTATTTTATTTATTTATTTATAAATATACGTTGAAATTATTAAAGTAATTCAGCCCGTATGGTTTTACGCTCTGTAGGAGGTGTATCCATCTGCACTCCATTTTCAGGAGACTTTGTTCTATGTTTCCTCCTCTTATTCCAAGCTTTGCTTGTTGTAATACTGCGAATCTCAGCAATTGATCATTGCTGTTGTGACTCAGGGAAAAGTGTTTTGCCACACTTGTTATAGTTCTTCCCTTTTCTAGATCTTTCTTTACATTGCGTATGTTCCTACTATGCTCCATAATTCTTGTTCTTATTTGTCTTGTAGTCATACCTATATAGAACATTTTACATGGGCATTGAAGAACATAGACTACTCCTATTGTTGTACAGGAATAGTGGGCTGAGAGCATATGTTTTTTACCGTATTTGTCTTGGATTTCTTTGATTTTCCATACTTTGGAGCATGTATTGCATGTGCCACATTGGAACATGCCCTTGGATTGACTTTCCTTTCTTGGTCTATGAACATAATGGCTTTTTACTAAAGTATCTTTTAGGTTCTTAGGTCTTCTATACCCAATTGATACTTTCTCGCCTATTTGACTGGCTAGCAGGGGATCGTTGAGTAAGATGTGCCAATTTTCATCTATTATTTTCGTTACTTGTTTCATTTGTGGATTGTATGTTGTAATTAGACGTGGTTTATTATCAACTTTTTTCAGATGTGGTCTTAAAAGAATATTACGGTCCATTTTGGTTATTTGCGTATTAGCTCTTTTGATTGAGCGTTTACTGTAGCCTCTATCTTCTAACCTGCTACTAAGTTTTTTTGCTTCTTGTTTATACACTGTAATGTCTGAGCAATTTCTTCTCAATCGTGTAAATTCTCCTTTTGGAATGGCTTTTAAGGTACTCTGGGCATGTGCACTTGTTTGGTGTAAGAGAGTATTTGTGGCTGTAGCTTTCCTGTACAACATTGTACTAACTTCTCCTGATTGGTTTATTTGTATCTCAAGGTCTAAAAAGTTGACCTTGTGATAGCTGTATTCATAAGTTAGTCTCAGGTTTAAGTTGTTGTCATTCAGGATTGTCAAACTTGTTAAGCATGTCAATAGATCCCTCCCAAATACAGAGGATGTCGTCTATGCAGCGAATCCATAGTGGGATGTGTTGCATGTACATATCGTTGGTATCAGAGAAGACAGTATTTTTCTCCCACCATCCCAAAAACAGATTTGCATATGTGGGTGCACATGCCATACCCATGGCAGTGCCTTGGGTTTGTAGGTAGAAGTGGTCTTTAAATGTGAAATAGTTGTGGTGTAGGACAAAGTGTAAAAGTTGTTTTATCAGTTGATTGTGATCCTGATTGTTTAATACTCGTGTAGAGGGGATTCCACATCTGCCATTACTAGGATTGATTTTGGACACAATGACAGATTTTCAATTTTTTGAAGTACCTCCATAGTATCTTTTACGTATGATGGTAAAGTGTACAGGTATTCTCTAAGTCTTTGATCAATGTATTGGCTTGGTTTCTCTGTGAGGCTATTATTTCCAGAGATAATTGGGCATCCTGGAGGTTTGTGTATGTCCTTATGTATCTTGGGAATATGATTAAATGTTGCCATAGTTGGATATGGCTGTGTGAGAAAAAGTTTTTCTGTTTGGGTAATTAGTTTATCTTTATATGCTTTCTCAATTATTTTATTGTATTTTTCCAAAAAATTTTGGGTGGGATTGCTGATAAGTGTTTTATAGCATTGTTGATTTTCTAATTGTTTGTTTGCTTCTGTCAAATACATTTCTTTTTCCCAGAGGACTATGTTTCCGCCCTTATCTGATGTTTTAATCGGCTGAAGTCTTCTATCAAGCGGCATCTTCAATCTTCTTTCTTCCGGCTCCATCTTCATCCCGCCAACGCGGAACATCCATCCTGGCCGACGACTTCCCGACGAATGATGGTTCCTTTAAGGGACGTCATCCAAGATGGCGTCCCTCGAATTCCGATTGGCTGATAGGATCCTATCACCCAATCGGAATTAAGGAAGGAAAATTCTGATTGGCTGATGGGTTAGATTAGGGGTATGTGGGTGGTGGGTTGTAATGTTGGGGGGGGGGTATTGTATGTTTTTTTACAGGCAAAAGAGCAGAATTCTTTGGGGCATGCCCCGCAAAAGGCCCTTTTAAGGGCTGGTAAGGTAAAAGAGCTTTTCAATTTTTATTTTAGAATAGGGTAGGGCATTTTTTTTATTTTGGGGGGCTTTGTTATTTTATTAGGGGGCTTAGAGTAGGTGTAATTAGTTTAAAATTGTAATATTTTTATAATGTTTGTAAATAATTTTTTTATTTTTTGTAACTTAGTTCTTTTTTTATTTTTTGTACTTTAGTTAGTTTATTTAATTGTATTTATTTGTAGGTATTTGTATGTAATTAATTTATTGATAGTGTAGTGTTAGGTTTAATTGTAACTTAGGTTAGGATTTATTTTACAGGTAATTTTGTAATTATTTTAACTAGGTAGCTATTAAATAGTTAATAACTATTTAATAGCTATTGCACCTAGTTAAAATAAATACAAAGTTGCCTGTAAAATAAATATTAATCCTAAAATAGCTACAATATAATTATTATTTATATTGTAGCTATATAAGGGTTTATTTTACAGGTAAGTATTTAGATTTAAATAGGAATAATTTATTTAATAAGATTTATTTTATTTTGTTAGATTAAAATTATATTTAATTTAGGGGGGTGTTAGGGTTAGGGTTAGACTTAGCTTTAGGGGTTAATACATTTATTAGAGTAGCGGTGAGGTCCGGTCGGCAGATTAGGGGTTAATAATTGTAGGTAAGGTAGCGGCGACATTGGGGGGCAGATTAGGGGTTAATAAATATTATGTAGGGGTCGGCGGTGTTAGGGCCAGCAGAGTAGGGGTACATAGGGATAACGTAGGTTGCGGCAGTGTACGGAGCGGCAGATTAAGGGTTAAAAATAATATGCATGGGGTCAGCGATAGCGGGGGCAGCAGATTAGGGGTTAATAAGTGTAAGGCTAGGGGTGTTTAGACTCGGGGTATATGTTAGGGTGTTAGGTGCAGACTTAGGAAGTGTTTCCCCATAGGAAACAATGGGGGGAAACAATGGGGCTGCGTTAGGAGCTGAACGCTGCTTTTTTGCAGGTGTTAGGTTTTTTTTCAGCTCAAACGGCCCCATTGTTTCCTATGGGGGAATTGTGCATGAGCACGTTTTCGAAGCTGGCCGCGTCCGTAAGCACCGCTGGTATTTAGAGTTGCAGTGGCGGTAAATATGCCTCTACGCTCCCTTTTTGGAGCCTAACGCAGCCCTTCTGTGAACTCTAAATACCAGCGGTATTTAAAAGGATTCAGAGGAAAAAAAGCACGCATAGCTAACGCACCCCTTTGGCCGCAGAACTCTAAATCTATAAAATGTTTATTCATTTTTCACCAAGGGGTTTCTGTTGTATTTTTCATTTTTCATTAGCACTGAAGTCACGATTTTAAATACAATGATTTTTATTATTCATTTGCTACACTTATAAAATGAGCATATACAATACCTTTAGTTTCCAATCTTCACATCGTTTATTAACTATTTTTTTTTTTAATTCCCCGTGTGTTTTTCTCTTCTTTTTAACTTAGTTTCCACCTTTGTCTCAATCCCTTTTTTTACACTATCACTCACACCAATCCTTTTTAATCCGATCGGCACATTTTCTGTCACAAAGTCATCATAACATCTTGTATCAGAATGAAGAGACAGAACAGATAGCAACATAAGTAAAATCAGCTTCCGTTTAATAATAGTTATTTAAAGTTTGGATTCTCAAAATGAATTAAGTGTAAGCAACATATGACACGCTGGTAATATTCAAAGAAATCCACTAAGAACATTTACAATTTAAAGCCATTTCACTTGATACGTAATGCCATCAATATAAAATGACAAACCGGCTTTATTGATTGACATCTGGTCTAACCAATGGTTAAGATACCCATACCGAATTCGAAAAAAGAGGCGTGAACATTAAACCATTAAAAATCAGCACATTTGACACCTCGCCTAACCCCCTCTGAGGAAGCGTATGTGAAACGCTGCGTCAGGGGTTTTCTAATTTTTTAACTTGCTCTCCTTTAAGCTGTAATACATACAAAATGTAATGATTATTAGTTGGTGGTTTACTCAAGCTAAAAACAAATGACTAATGGTTAATTCAAGTAGTGTGTCATTGTAGTAGGTAGTGACACGGCCGTGTCCTAAGTTGGAAAATTAGTTAATGTGGTATAGCAAAAGTAGAATAATTATAACAATAAGATAAGATAATGAAGGGTGCAAAGGGAATTTAGTTGCAGTCGGCAGTAAACAGCAATATTTTTTAAGTCAACCGCTTAAGGTAAAGCAAACTCTAAGGCCTAGATTTAGAGTTTGGCGGTAGCCGTGAAAACCAGCGTTAGAGGCTCCTAACGCTGGTTTTAGGCTACCTCCGGTATTTGGAGTCACCCAAAAAAGGGTCTAACGCTCACTTTTCAGCCGCGACTTTTCCATGTCGAAGATCCCCTTACGTAAATTGCGTATCTTATCTTTTCAATGGGATCTTTCTAACTCCGGTATTTAGAGTCGTGTCTGAAGTGAGCGTTAGACATCTAACGACAAAACTCCAGCCGCAGGAAAAAAGTCAATAGTTAAGAGCTTTCTGGGCTAACACCGGTTCATAAAGCTCTTAACTACTGTACTCTAAAGTACACTAACACCCATAAACTACCTATGTACCCCTAAACCGAGGCCCCCTACATCGCCGACACTCGATTTAATTTTTTTAACCCCTAATCTGCCGACCGCCACCTACGTTATCCTTATGTACCCCTAATCTGCTGCCCCTAACACCGCCGACCCCTATATTATATTTATTAACCCCTAACCTGCCCCCCACAACGTCGCAGCCAGCTACCTACAATAATTAACCCCTAATCTGCCGACCGCAAAGCGGCGCTACTTAAGTTATCCTTATGTACCCCTAATCTGCTGCCCCTAACACCGCCAACCCCTATATTATATTTATTAACCCCATAATCTGCCCCCCTCAACGTCACCTCCACCTGCCTACACTTATTAACCCCTAATCTGCCGAGCGGACCACACCGCTACTATAATAAAGTTATTAACCCCTAATCCGCCTCACTAACCCTATAATAAATAGTATTAACCCCTAATCTGCCCTCCCTAATATCGCCGACACCTAACTTCAATTATTAACCCCTAATCTGCCGACTGGAGCTCACCGCTATTCTAATAAATGTATTAACCCCTAAAGCTAAGTCTAACCCTAACACTAACACCCCCCTAAGTTAAATATAATTTAAATCTAATGAAATTAATTAACTCTTATTAAATAAATTATTCCTATTTAAAGCTAAATACTTACCTGTAAAATAAATCCTAATATAGCTACAATATAAATTATAATTATATTATAGCTATTTTAGGATTTATATTTCTTTTACAGGCGACTTTGTATTTATTTTAACCAGGTACAATAGCTATTAAATAGTTAAGAACTATTTAATAGCTAAAATAGTTAAAATAATTACAAAATTACCTGTAAAATAAATCCTAACCTAAGTTACAATTAAACCTAACACTATACTATCATTAAATTAATTAAATAAAATACCTACAATTACCTACAATTAAACCTAACACTACACTATCAATACATTAATTAAATACAATACCTACAAATAACTACAATGAAATAAACTAACTAAAGTACAAAAAATAAAAAAGAACTAAGTTACAAAAAAAAAAAAATATTTACAAACATAAGAAAAATATTACAACAATTTTAAACTAATTACACCTACTCTAAGCCCCCTAATAAAATAACAAAGACCCCCAAAATAAAAAATGCCCTACCCTATTCTAAATTACTAAAGTTCAAAGCTCTTTTACCTTACCAGCCCTGAACAGGGCCCTTTGCGGGGCATGCCCCAAGAAGTTCAGCTCTTTTGCCTGTAAAAAAAACATACAATACCCCCCCCCCAACATTACAACCCACCACCCACATACCCCTAATCTAACCCAAACCCCCCTTAAATAAACCTAACACTAAGCCCCTGAAGATCATCCTACCTTGTCTTCACCTCACCGGGTTCATCGATCCGTCCTGGCTCCAAAATATTCATCCAACCCAAGCGGGGGCTGGCGATCCATCATCCGGTGGCGAAAGAGGTCCAGAAGAGGCTCCAAAGTCTTCATCCTATCCGGGAAGAAGAGTAGATCCGGACCGGCAACCATCATCTTCCAAGCGGCATCTTCTATCTTCATCCGATGAGGACCGGCTCCATCCTGAAGACCTCCACCGTGGACCCATCTTCATCCGGCAACGTCCAACTGAAGAATGACGGTTCCTTTAAGGGACGTCATCCAAGATGGCGTCCCTCGAATTCCGATTGGCTGATAGGATTCTATCAGCCAATCGGAATTAAGGTAGGAATATTCTGATTGGCTGATGGAATCAGCCAATCAGAATCAAGATCAATCCGATTGGCTGATCCAATCAGCCAATCAGATTGAGCTCGCATTCTATTGGCTGTTCCGATCAGCCAATAGAATGCAAGCTCAATCTGATTGGCTGATTGGATCAGCCAATCGGATTGATCTTGATTCTGATTGGCTGATTCCATCAGCCAATCAGAATATTCCTACCTTAATTCCGATTGGCTGATAGAATCCTATCAGCCAATCGGAATTCGAGGGACGCCATCTTGGATGACGTCCCTTAAAGGAACCGTCATTCTTCAGTTGGACGTCGCCGGATGAAGATGGGTCCGCGGTGGAGGTCTTCAGGATGGAGCTGGTCCTCATCGGATGAAGATAGAAGATGCCGCTTGGAAGATGATGGTTGCCGGTCCGGATCTACTCTTCTTCCCGGATAGGATGAAGACTTTGGAGCCTCTTCTGGACCTCTTCAGCCACCGGATGATGGATCGCCAGCCCCCGCTTGGGTTGGATGAAGATTTTGGAGCCAGGACGGATCGGTGAACCCGGTGAGGTGAAGACAAGGTAGGATGATCTTCAGGGGCTTAGTGTTAGGTTTATTTAAGGGGGGTTTGGGTTAGAGTAGGTGTAATTAGTTTAAAATTGTTGTAATATTTTTCTTATGTTTGTAAATATTTTTATTTTTTTTGTAACTTAGTTCTTTTTTATTTTTTGTACTTTAGTTAGTTTATTTCATTGTAGTTATTTGTAGGTATTGTATTTAATTAATGTATTGATAGTGTAGTGTTAGGTTTAATTGTAGGTAATTGTAGGTATTTTATTTAATTAATTTAATGATAGTATAGTGTTAGGTTTAATTGTAACTTAGGTTAGGATTTATTTTACAGGTAATTTTGTAATTATTTTAACTATGTTAGCTATTAAATAGTTCTTAACTATTTAATAGCTATTGTACCTGGTTAAAATAAATACAAAGTCGCCTGTAAAATAAATATAAATCCTAAAATAGGTATAATATAATTATAATTT
This sequence comes from Bombina bombina, assembly GCF_027579735.1. Taxonomy (NCBI): domain Eukaryota; kingdom Metazoa; phylum Chordata; class Amphibia; order Anura; family Bombinatoridae; genus Bombina; species Bombina bombina. Next base: position 19,561,620 of record NC_069502.1, on the reverse strand, counting down.
ATATTGTAGCTATATTAGGATTTATTTTACAGGTAAGTATTTAGCTTTAAATAGGAATAATTTATTTAATAAGAGTTAATTAATTTCGTTAGATTTGAATTATATTTAATTTAGGGGGGTGTTAGTGTTAGGGTTAGACTTAGCTTTAGGGGTTAATACATTTATTAGAATAACGGTGAGCTCTGGTCGGCAGATTAGGGGTTAATAATTGAAGTTAGGTGTCGGCGATGTTAGGGACGGCAGATTAGGGGTTAATACTATTTATTATAGGGTTAGTGAGGCGGATTAGGGGTTAATAACTTTATTATGATAGCGGTGCGGTCCGCTCGGCAGATTAGGGGTTAATAAGTGTAGGCAGGTGGAGGCGACGTTGTCGGGGGCAGATTATGGGTTAATAAATATAATATAGGGGTCGGTGGTGTTAGGGGCAGTAGATTAGGGGTACATAAGGATAATGTAAGTAGCGGCGGTTTACGGAGCGGCAGATTAGGGGTTAAAAAAATATGCAGGGGTCAGCGATAGCGGGGGCGGCAGAATAGGGGTTAATAAGTGTAAGGTTAGGGGTGTTTAGACTCGGGGTACATGTTAGAGTGTTAGGTGCAGATGTAGGAAGGGTTACCGCATAGCAAACAATGGGGCTGCGTTAGGAGCTGAACGCGGCTTTTTTGCAGGTGTTAGGTGTTTTTTTCAGCTCAAACAGCCCCATTGTTTCCTATGGGGGAATCGTGCACGAGCACGTTTTTGAGGCTGGCCGCTTCCGTAAGCAACTCTGGTATCGAGAGTTGAAGCTGCGTTAAATATGCTCTACGCTCCTTTTTTGGAGCCTAACGCAGCCATTCTGTGGACTCTCAATACCAGAGTTATTTTTATGGTGCGGCCAGAAAAAAGCCAGCGTTAGATACGCGGGTCGTTACCGACAAAACTCTAAATCTAGCCGTTAGTAACTTCAAACAATCATGGTTTTCACAAACACAACAATAAAGTTACAACCGACAGTGATCATTGTAGACAAGCTGGTAATCGCTCAGAGCACAACAGACTTTAAGCAATACCCAAAGAAATAACAGTTGCTCTCCGAACAACATAACTGCAATATAAGTAGCGAATTTCCTTTAGCAAGCACAAGTATATAACTTATTTATATTTAAAGCTGATTTATCAACATCCAATACAAAATTCCTAAGTGGAACATTGTGTTTCCTGAATATACCGTAGCTATAAAGTAGCAGTATAATCTAATGAGCAAAGCAGCTATCTAACAGTTACTTTTGTTGTAAAGATATTCTTACATAACGCTTGAATCTAACGAGCATATTATCATTTCTAGCAATATCAATGTGCATAAGAGATATTGCAAATTAACAACATTTCAAGTACAACAGAAGTCCATAATAGCAGCGCATTTTCCCTGTCATAAATGTAATGACAATACTATATCAATTCATGATTAAATGATATCCTATGAAGTCATTTCTATATCAGCTCCTTATAGAGCATTTACTTATATGGTATGCTCATACAACTAGAGATTATTGCAATATATCAATAACAAATTGTGCACAAACATTATACCATATGAATACTCAGACTTGAGTTCATTATCAAAATTACTACCAATTTCTATAACCACATCAGCCACATTACTACCTGTCTGTCACTTCCTAATTTAAATATCATATTAGGACTATACGTAAGATACAGGAATTCCAGATCTGCTAATAACATATGAAGCTAACACATTGTATATTTCAAACAAGCCACATATATGACAAGTGATTATTTATAAAATACAATAAGTAGTTATTAAACTTCATATATTATACCTTAGAAAATAAATGACCTACATGTACCAATTTTATTATGTGCTTGTCAACCCGGTGCAATAAAAGTTTTAAATTTGTTTTAATATAACTTGAGCCTGGAGTTTGAATACGAGCACACCACTACCAGACAGCCTATCATACCGGAAAGCCGTCATTCCCAGGAAAGAGCCAGAGAGAGCCAGCTGGTCAGCTCTGAGTGCCAGCCCGCTTCCACAAGCACACTGGTGTGCTGTGCTAAAGTGTGAGTACCCTGTGTACACAATATTTGGAGTGTGTGCCGATTTTATACCGATTGATACACAGATTTGTGCGCCTCTCTTCTTTTCTCATCATCTTTTCATATATTATACCTTATAGTTCCCACTACTGTAACCAACTCAAGACAATAAGGATAATATACGTCAACTTAAAGGAGAAGTGTTTTTAATTTAAAGTGAGGACAGCAAAACATCACAAGATTTAAGCTGTCTCTTTTAAGAAACATGAATAAAAGTTACATTTTATAATTTAATTTGAAATCCTGGATATTGGAGATAACCACATTACAGTTTAAAGAAGCATACCTTTTTCTGACACAACTCACATACTTGTGACTTGTGTCATTTCAGTAGTAATTTGTACCCCATGCTTAAGCACTGCTCCTATAGGCCACCCATTTATTTGTGCAATAATTTGACAAGGAGAAAAGAAGTTCCCAATAAAGGAATAATACAGTTTGGATTTGTTCCCAATTCTTTGATTACAAAGAACATAACAGCTGGTGTCAAGGATCTGTGGTCTGACCCTATAATGGCTCTTATTGGCACCTTACCTGTGTTTGCATCACACGCAGACAGATAACACAGATTCAGAGGAAGACAATCAATTATACACATTACAGATCTACAGCTTTACCACACACAGATTCAGAGAAAGACAAACCATTCTACACATTACAGATCTACAGCTTTACCACACACAGATACAGAGGAAGACAAACCATTATACACATTACAGATCTACAGCTTTACCACACACAGATACAGAGGAAGACACCTTTATACACATTACAGATCTACAGCTTTACCACACACAGATACAGAGGAAGAAAAACCATTATACACATTACAGATCTACAGCTTTACCACACACAGATTCAGAGGAAGACAAACCATTATACACATTACAGATCTACAGCTTTACCACACACAGATACAGAGGAAGACAAACCATTATACACATTACAGATCTACATCTTTACCACACACAGATACAGAGGAAGACAAACCATTATACACATTACAGATCTACAGCTTTACCACACACTGATTCAGAGGAATACAAACCATTATACACATTACAGATCTACAGCTTTACCACACACAGATTCAGAGGAATACAAACCATTATACACATTACAGATCTACAGCTTTACCACACACAGATACAGAGGAAGGCAAACCATTATACACATTACAGATCTGCAGCTTTACCACACACAGATTCAGAGGAAGACAAACCATTATACACATTACAGATCTACAGCTTTACCACACACTGATTCAGAGGAAGACAAACCATTATACACATTACAGATCTACAGCTTTACCACACACAGATTCAGAGGAAGACAAACCATTATACACATTACAGATCTACAGCTTTACCACACACAGATTCAGAGGAAGACAAACCATTATACACATTACACATCTACAGCTTTACCACACACAGATTCAGAGGAAGACAAACCATTATACACATTACAGATCTACAACTGTACCACACACAGATACAGAGGAAGACAAAACCATTATACACATTACAATCTACAGCTTTACCACACACATATTCAGAGGAAGACAAACCATTATACACATTACAGATCTACAGCTTTACCATACACAGATTCAGAGGAAGACAAACCATTATACACATTACAGAGCTACAGCTTTACCATACACAGATTCAGAGGAGGACAAACCATTATACACATTACAGATCTACAGCTTTACCACACACAGATTCAGAGGAAGACAAACCATTATACACATTACAGATATACAGCTTTACCACACACAGATTCAGAGGAAGACAAACCATTATACACATTACAGATCTACAGCTTTACCACACACAGATTCAGATGAAGACAATCCCTAATACACATTACAGATCTAAAGCCTTACCACAAACTGATTCAGAGGAAGACAAACCATTATACACATTATAGATCTACAGCTTTACCACACACAGATACAGAGGAAGACAAACCATTATACACATTACAGATCTACAGCTTTACCACACACAGATTCAGAGGAAGACAAACCATTATACACATTACAGACCTACAGCTTTACCACACACAGATTCAGAGGAAGACAAACCATTATACACATTACAGATCTACAGCTTTACCACACACAGATTCAGAGGAAGACAAACCATTATACACATTACAGATCTACAGCTTTACCACACAAAGATTCAGAGGAAGACAAAACATTATAAGCATTACAGATCTACAGCTTTACCACACACAGATTCAGAGGAAGACAAAACATTATACACATTACAGATCTACAGCTTTACCACACACAGATACAGAGGAAGACAAACCATTCTACACATTACAGATCTACAGCTTTACCACACACAGATACAGAGGAAGACAAACCATTATACACATTACAGATCTACAGCTTTACCACACACAGATTCAGAGGAAGACAAACCATTATACACATTACACATCTACAGCTTTACCACACACAGATTCAGAGGAAGACAAACCATTATACACATTACAGATCTACAACTGTACCACACACAGATACAGAGGAAGACAAAACCATTATACACATTACAATCTACAGCTTTACCACACACATATTCAGAGGAAGACAAACCATTATACACATTACAGATCTACAGCTTTACCATACACAGATTCAGAGGAAGACAAACCATTATACACATTACAGAGCTACAGCTTTACCATACACAGATTCAGAGGAAGACAAACCATTATACACATTACAGATCTACAGCTTTACCACACACATATTCAGAGGAAGACAAACCATTATACACATTACAGATCTACAGCTTTACCACACACAGATACAGAGGAAGACAAACCATTATACATATTACAGATATACAGCTTTACCACACACAGATTCAGAGGAAGACAAACCATTATACACATTACAGATCTACAGCTTTACCACACACAGATTCAGAGGAAGACAAACCATTATACACATTACAGATCTACAGCTATACCACACACAGATTCAGAGGAAGACAAACCATTATACACATTACAGATCTACAGCCTTACCACACACAGAAACAGAGGAAGACAAACCATTATACACATTACAGATCTACAGCTTTACCACACGCAGATACAGAGGAAGACAAACCATTATACACATTTCAGATCTACAGCTTTACTACACACAGATTCAGAGGAAGACAAACCATTATACACAATACAGATCTACAGCTTTACCACACACAGATTCAGAGGAAGACAAACCATTCTACACATTACAGATCTACAGCTTTACCACACACAGATACAGAGGAATACAAACCATTCTACACATTACAGATCTACAGCTTTACTACACACAGATTCAGAGGAAGACACACCTTTATACACATTACAGATCTACAGCTTTACCACACACAGATACAGAGGAAGACACACCATTATACACATTACAGATCTACAGCTTTACCACACACAGATTCAGAGGAAGACAAACCATTATACAAATTACAGATCTACAGCTTTACCACACACAGATTCAGAGGAAGACAAACCATTATACACATTACAGATCTACAGCTTTACCACACACAGATTCAGAGGAAGACAAACCATTATACACATTACAGATCTACAGATTTACCACACACAGATTCAGAGGAAGACAAACCATTATACACATTACAGATCTACAGTTTTACCACACACAGATACAGAGTAAGACAAACCATTAAACACATTACAGATCTAAAGCTTTACCACACACAGATACAGAGGAAGACAAACCATTCTACACATTACAGATCTACAGCTTTACCACACACAGATACAGAGGAAGACAAACCATTATACACATTACAGATCTACAGCTTTACCACACACAGATTCAGAGGAAGACAAACCATTAGACACATTACAGATCTACAGCCTTACCACACACAGATTCGGAGGAAGTCAAACCATTATACACATTACAGATCTACAGCTTTACCACACACAGATACTGAGGAAGACAAACCATTATACACATTACAGATCTACAGCTTTACCACACACAGATACAGAGGAAGACAAACCATTATACAAATTACAGATATACAGCTTTAATATAAAAAGAGAGAGAGATGCACTCAGCTGAGACAGAACAAAAGCTGGAAAAACTTCCGTGCTATGTTCATTTTAGGGTGCCACTCAGGGTGCATACTCTTTTAGCACACTATGCCCCTTCACAGAGAAAAAATATCCTGTAGCATATCAGTCTGACCCTGCCCAATGACAGTCCAGCACCGAAATACCAGGCAATTCTTCTCTGAACAAGAGAAACAACAACCCCAGACGATCGTTTCGGCCTTCTGTGGGCCTCGTCAGTGAGATGCAGTCGCATCTCTCTAAGGGCATGTGTGCAAGGAGTCCACGTCTGGTTTCCCCTTTTACTCTTAGGGAGACCCAAGAGCAATTTGCATAAATATAAAAAGAGAGAGAGATGCACTCAGCAGAGACAGAACAAAAGCTGGAAAAACTTCCGTGCTATGTTCATTTTAGGGTGCCACTCAGGGTGCATACTCTTTTAGCACACTATGCCCCTTCACAGAGAAAAAATATCCTGTAGCATATCAGTCTGACCCTGCCCAATGACAGTCCAGCACCGAAATACCAGGCAATTCTTCTCTGAACAAGAGAAACAACAACTCCAGACGATCGTTTCGGCCTTCTGTGGGCCTCGTCAGTGAGATGCAGTCGCATCTCTCTAAGGGCATGTGTGCAAGGAGTCCACGTCTGGTTTCCCCTTTTACTCTTAGGGAGACCCAAGAGCAATTTGCATAAATATAAAAAGAGAGAGAGATGCACTCAGCTGAGACAGAACAAAAGCTGGAAAAACTTCCGTGCTATGTTCATTTTAGGGTGCCACTCAGGGTGCATACTCTTTTAGCACACTATGCCCCTTCACAGAGAAAAAATATCCTGTAGCATATCAGTCTGACCCTGCCCAATGACAGTCCAGCACCGAAATACCAGGCAATTCTTCTCTGAACAAGAGAAACAACAACCCCAGACGATCGTTTCGGCCTTCTGTGGGCCTCGTCAGTGAGATGCAGTCGCATCTCTCTAAGGGCATGTGTGCAAGGAGTCCACGTCTGGTTTCCCCTTTTACTCTTAGGGAGACCCAAGAGCAATTTGCATAAATATAAAAAGAGAGAGAGATGCACTCAGCTGAGACAGAACAAAAGCTGGAAAAACTTCCGTGCTATGTTCATTTTAGGGTGCCACTCAGGGTGCATACTCTTTTAGCACACTATGCCCCTTCACAGAGAAAAAATATCCTGTAGCATATCAGTCTGACCCTGCCCAATGACAGTCCAGCACCGAAATACCAAGCAATTCTTCTCTGAACAAGAGAAACAACAACCCCAGACGATCGTTTCGGCCTTCTGTGGGCCTCGTCAGTGAGATGCAGTCGCATCTCTCTAAGGGCATGTGTGCAAGGAGTCCACGTCTGGTTTCCCCTTTTACTCTTAGGGAGACCCAAGAGCAATTTGCATAAATATAAAAAGAGAGAGAGATGCACTCAGCTGAGACAGAACAAAAGCTGGAAAAACTTCCGTGCTATGTTCATTTTAGGGTGCCACTCAGGGTGCATACTCTTTTAGCACACTATGCCCCTTCACAGAGAAAAAATATCCTGTAGCATATCAGTCTGACCCTGCCCAATGACAGTCCAGCACCGAAATACCAGGCAATTCTTCTCTGAACAAGAGAAACAACAACCCCAGACGATCGTTTCGGCCTTCTGTGGGCCTCGTCAGTGAGATGCAGTCGCATCTCTCTAAGGGCATGTGTGCAAGGAGTCCACGTCTGGTTTCCCCTTTTACTCTTAGGGAGACCCAAGAGCAATTTGCATAAATATAAAAAGAGAGAGAGATGCACTCAGCTGAGACAGAACAAAAGCTGGAAAAACTTCCGTGCTATGTTCATTTTAGGGTGCCACTCAGGGTGCATGCTCTTTTAGCACACTATGCCCCTTCACAGAGAAAAAATATCCTGTAGCATATCAGTCTGACCCTGCCCAATGACAGTCCAGCACCGAAATACCAGGCAATTCTTCTCTGAACAAGAGAAACAACAACCCCAGACGATGGTTTCGGCCTTCTGTGGGCCTCGTCAGTGAGATGCAGTCGCATCCCTCTAAGGGCATGTGTGCAAGGAGTCCATGTCTGGTTTCCCCTTTTACTCTTAGGGAGACCCAAGAGCAATTTGCATAAATATAAAAAGAGAGAGAGATGCACTCAGCTGAGACAGAACAAAAGCTGGAAAAACTTCCGTGCTATGTTCATTTTAGGGTGCCACTCAGGGTGCATACTCTTTTAGCACACTATGCCCCTTCACAGAGAAAAAATATCCTGTAGCATATCAGTCTGACCCTGCCCAATGACAGTCCAGCACCGAAATACCAGGCAATTCTTCTCTGAACAAGAGAAACAACAACCCCAGACGATCGTTTCGGCCTTCTGTGGGCCTCGTCAGTGAAATGCAGTCGCATCTCTCTAAGGGCATGTGTGCAAGGAGTCCACGTCTGGTTTCCCCTTTTACTCTTAGGGAGACCCAAGAGCAATTTGCATAAATATAAAAAGAGAGAGAGATGCACTCAGCTGAGACAGAACAAAACCTGGGAAAACTTCCGTGCTATGTTCATTTTAGGGTGCCACTCAGGGTGCATACTCTTTTAGCACACTATGCCCCTTCACAGAGAAAAAATATCCTGTAGCATATCAGTCTGACCCTGCCCAATGACAGTCCAGCACCGAAATACCAGGCAATTCTTCTCTGAACAAGAGAAACAACAACCCCAGACGATGGTTTCGGCCTTCTGTGGGCCTCGTCAGTGAGATGCAGTCGCATCTCTCTAAGGGCATGTGTGCAAGGAGTCCACGTCTGGTTTCCCCTTTTACTCTTAGGGAGACCCAAGAGCGAAACGATCGTCTGGGGTTGTTGTTTCTCTTGTTCAGAGAAGAATTGCCTGGTATTTCGGCGCTGGACTGTCATTGGGCAGGGTCAGACTGATATGCTACAGGATATTTTTTCTCTGTGAAGGGGCATAGTGTGCTAAAAGAGTATGCACCCTGAGTGACACACTATAATAAAATGAACAGGCACGGACGTTTTTCCAGCTTTTGTTCTGTCTCAGCTGAGTGCATCTCTCTCTCTCTTTTTATTTATGCAAATTGCTCTTGTGTCTCCCTAAGAGTAAAAGGGGAAACCAGACGTGGACTCCTTGCACACATGCCCTTAGAGAGATGCGACTGCACCTCACTGACGAGGCCCACAGAAGGCCGAAACGATCGCCTGGGGTTGTTGTTTCTCTTGTTCAGAGAAGAATTGCCTGGTATTTCGGCGCTGGACTGTCATTGGGCAGGGTCAGACTGATATGCTACAGGATATTTTTTCTCTGTGAAGGGGCATAGTGTACTAAAAGAGTATGCACCCTGAGTGACACACTATAATAAAATGAACAGGCACGGAAGTTTTTCCAGCTTTTGTTCTGTCTCAGCTGAGTGCATCTCTCTCTCTCTTTTTATTTATGCAAATTGCTCTTGTGTCTCCCTAAGAGTAAAAGGGGAAACCAGACGTGGACTCCTTGCACACATGCCCTTAGAGAGATGCGACTGCACCTCACTGACGAGGCCAACAGAAGGCCGAAACGATCATCTGGGGTTGTTGTTTCTCTTGTTCAGAGAAGAATTGCCTGGTATTTCGGCGCTGGACTGTCATTGGGCAGGGTCAGACTGATATGCTACAGGATATTTTTTCTCTGTGAAGGGGCATAGTGTGCTAAAAGAGTATGCACCCTGAGTGACACACTATAATAAAATGAACAGGCACGGAAGTTTTTCCAGCTTTTGTTCTGTCTCAGCTGAGTGCATCTCTCTCTCTCTTTTTATTTATGCAAATTGCTCTTGTGTCTCCCTAAGAGTAAAAGGGGAAACCAGACGTGGACTCCTTGCACACATGCCCTTAGAGAGATGCGACTGCACCTCACTGACGAGGCCCACAGAAGGCCGAAACGATCGTCTGGGGTTGTTGTTTCTCTTGTTCAGAGAAGAATTGCCTGGTATTTCGGCGCTGGACTGTCATTGGGCAGGGTCAGACTGATATGCTACAGGATATTTTTTCTCTGTGAAAGGGCATAGTGTGCTAAAAGAGTATGCACCCTGAGTGACACACTATAATAAAATGAACAGGCACGGAAGTTTTTCCAGCTTTTGTTCTGTCTCAGCTGAGTGCATCTCTCTCTCTCTTTTTATTTATGCAAATTGCTCTTGTGTCTCCCTAAGAGTAAAAGGGGAAACCAGACGTGGACTCCTTGCACACATGCCCTTAGAGAGATGCGACTGCACCTCACTGACGAGGCCCACAGAAGGCCGAAACGATCGTCTGGGGTTGTTGTTTCTCTTGTTCAGAGAAGAATTGCCTGGTATTTCGGCGCTGGACTGTCATTGGGCAGGGTCAGACTGATATGCTACAGGATATTTTTTCTCTGTGAAGGGGCATAGTGTGCTAAAAGAGTATGCACCCTGAGTGGCACCCTAAAATGAACATAGCACGGAAGTTTTTCCAGCTTTTGTTCTGTCTCAGCTGAGTGCATCTCTCTCTCTCTTTTTAGATATACAGCTTTACCACACACAGATTCAGAGGAAGACAAACCATTATACACATTACAGATCTACAGCTTTACCACACACAGATTCAGAGGAATATAAACCATTATACACAATACAGATCTACAGCTTTACCACACAGAGATTCAGAGGAAGACAAACCATTATACACATTACAGATCTACAGCTTTACCACACACAGATTCAGAGGAAGACAAACCATTCTACACATTACAGATCTACAGCTTTACCACACACAGATACAGAGGAAGACAAACCATTATACACATTGCAGATCTACAGCTTTACCACACACAGATACAGAGGAAGACAAACCATTCTACACATTACAGATCTACAGCTTTACCACACACAGATTCAGAGGAAGACAAACCATTATACATATTACAGATCTACAGCTTTACCACACACAGATTCAGAGGAAGACAAACCATTATACACATTACAGAGCTACAGCTTTACCACACACAGATTCAGAGGAAGACAAACCATTATACACATTACAGAGCTACAGCTTTACCACACACAGATTCAGAGAAAGACAAACCATTATACACATTACAGATCTACAGCTTTACCACACACAGATTCACAGGAAGACAAACCATTATACACATTACACATCTGCAGCTTTACCACACACAGATTCAGAGGAAGACAAACCATTCTACACATTACAGATCTACAGCTTTACCACACACAGATACAAAGGAAGACAAACCATTATACACATTACAGATCTACAGCTTTACCACACACAGATTCAGAGGAAGACAAACCATTATACACATTACAGATCTACAGCTTTACCACACACAGATACAGAGGAAGACAAACCATTATACACATTACACATCTACAGCTTTACCACACACAGATACAGAGGAAGACAATCAATTATACACATTACAGATCTACAGCTTTACCACACACAGATTCAGAGGAAGACAAACCATTAGACACATTACAGATCTACAACTTTACCACACACAGATACAGAGGAAGACAAACCATTATACACATTACAGATCTACAGCTTTACTACACACAGATACAGAGGAAGACAAACCATTATACACATTACACATCTATAGCTTTACCACACACAGATACAGAGGAAGACAAACCATTATACACATTACAGATCTACAGGCTTACCACACTCAGATTCAGAGGAAGACAAACCATTCTACACATTACAGATCTACAGCTTTACCACACACAGATTCAGAGGAAGACAAACCATTATGCACATTACAGATCTACAGCTTTACCACACACAGATACAGAGGAAGACAAACCATTATACACATTACACATCTACAGCTTTACCACACACAGATACAGAGGAAGACAAACCATTCAACACATTACAGATCTACAGCTTTACCACACACAGATACAGAGGAAGACAAACCATTATACACATTACAGATATACAGCTTTACCACACACAGATTCAGAGGAAGACAAAACATTATACACATTACAGATCTACAGCTTTACCACACACAGATTCAGAGAAAGACAAACAATTCTACACATTACAGATCTACAGTTTTACCACACACAGATTCAGAGGAATACACCATTATACACATTACAAATCTACAGCTTTACCACACACAGATTCAGAGGAAGACAAACCATTATACACATTACAGATCTGTAGCTTTACCACACACAGATTCAGAAGAAGACAAACCATTCTACACATTACAGATCTACAGCTTTACCACACACAGATACAGAGGAAGACAAACCATTATACACATTACAGATCTACAGCTTTACCACACACAAATTCAGAGGAAGACAAACCATTCTACACATTACAGATCTACAGCTTTACCACACACAGATACAGAGGAAGACAAACCATTATACACATTACACATCTACAGCTTTACCACACAGAGACAGAGGAAGACAATCAATTATACACATTACAGATCTACAGCTTTACCACACACAGATACAGATGAAGACAAACCATTATACACATTACAGATCTACAGCTTTACCACACACAGATTCAGAGGAAGACAAACCATTATACAAATTACAGATCTACAGCTTTACCACACACAGATTCAGAGGAAGACAAACCATTATACACATTACAGATCTACAGCTTTACCACACACAGATTAAGAGGAAGACAAACCATTATACACATTACACATCTACAGCTCTACTACACACTGATTCAGAGGAAGACAAACCATTATACACATTACAGATCTACAGCTTTACCACACACAGATACAGAGGAAGACAAACCATTATACACATTACACATCTACAGCTTTACCACACCCAGATACAGAGGAAGACAAACCATTATACACATTACAGATCTACAACTGTACCACACATAGATACAGAGGAAGACAAACCATTATACACATTACAGATCTACAGCCTTACCACACACAGAAACAGAGGAAGACAAACCTTTATACACTTTACAGATCTACAGCTTTACTACACACAGATTCAGAGGAAGACAAACCATTCTACGCAATACAGATATACAGCTTTACCACACACAGATTCAGAGGAAGACAAACCATTCTACACATTACAGATCTACAGCTTTACCACACACAGATACAGAGGAATACAAACCATTCTACACATTACAGATCTACAGCTTTACTACACACAGATTCAGAGGAAGACACACCTTTATACACATTACAGATCTACAGCTTTACCACACACAGATACAGAGGAAGACAAACCATTATACACATTACAGATCTACAGCTTTACCACACACAGATTCAGAGGAAGACAAACCATTATACAAATTACAGATCTACAGCTTTACCACACACAGATTCAGAGGAAGACAAACCATTATACACATTACAGATCTACAGCTTTACCACACACAGATTCAGAGGAAGACAAACCATTATACACATTACAGATCTACAGATTTACCACACACAGATTCAGAGGAAGACAAACCATTATACACATTACAGATCTACAGTTTTACCACACACAGATACAGAGTAAGACAAACCATTAAACACATTACAGATCTAAAGCTTTACCACACACAGATACAGAGGAAGACAAACCATTCTACACATTACAGATCTACAGCTTTACCACACACAGATACAGAGGAAGACAAACCATTATACACATTACAGATCTACAGCTTTACCACACACAGATTCAGAGGAAGACAAACCATTAGACACATTACAGATCTACAGCCTTACCACACACAGATTCGGAGGAAGTCAAACCATTATACACATTACAGATCTACAGCTTTACCACACACAGATACTGAGGAAGACAAACCATTATACACATTACAGATCTACAGCTTTACCACACACAGATTCAGAGGAATATAAACCATTATACACAATACAGATCTACAGCTTTACCACACACAGATACAGAGGAAGACAAACCATTATACACATTACAGATCTACAGCTTTACCACACACAGATTCAGAGGAAGACAAACCATTATACACATTACAGATCTACAGCTTTACCACACACAGATTCGGAGGAAGTCAAACCATTATACACATTACAGATCTACAGCTTTACCACACACAGATACAAAGGAAGACAAACCATTCTACACATTACAGATCTACAGCTTTACCACACACAGATACAGAGGAAGACAAACCATTATACACATTACAGATCTACAGCTTTACCACACACATATTCAGAGGAATATAAACCATTATACACATTACAGATCTACAGCTTTACCACACACAGATACAGAGGAAGACAAACCATTATACACATTACAGATCTACAGCTTTACCACACACAGATTCAGAGGAAGACAAACCATTATACACATTACAGATATACAGCTTTACCACACACAGATTCAGAGTAAGACAAACCATTATACATATTACAGATCTACAGCTTTACCACACAAAGATTCAGAGGAAGATAAAACATTATAAGCATTACAGATCTACAGCTTTACCACACACAGATTCAGAGAAAGACAAACCATTCTACACATTACACATCTGCAGCTTTACCACACACATATTCAGAGGAAGACAAACCATTCTACACATTACAGATCTACAGCTTTACCACACACAGATACAAAGGAAGACAAACCATTATACACATTACAGATCTACAGCTTTACCACACACAGATTCAGAGGAAGACAAACCATTATACACATTACAGATCTACAGCTTTACCACACACAGATACAGAGGAAGACAAACCATTATACACATTACACATCTAAAGCTTTACCACACACAGATACAGAGGAAGACAATCAATTATACACATTACAGATCTACAGCTTTACCACACACAGATTCAGAGGAAGACAAACCATTATACACATTACAGATCTACAGCTTTACTACACACAGATACAGAGGAAGACAAACCATTATACACATTACACATCTATAGCTTTGCCACACACAGATACAGAGGAAGACAAACCATTATACACATTACAGATCTACAGGCTTACCACACACAGATTCAGAGGAAGACAAACCATTCTACACATTACAGATCTACAGCTTTACCACACACAGATTCAGAGGAAGACAAACCATTATGCACATTACAGATCTACAGCTTTACCACACACAGATACAGAGGAAGACAAACCATTATACACATTACACATCTACAGCTTTACCACACACAGATACAGAGGAAGACAAACCATTCAACACATTACAGATCTACAGCTTTACCACACACAGATACAGAGGAAGACAAACCATTATACACATTACAGATCTACAGCTTTACCACACACAGATTCAGAGGAAGACAAACCATTATACACATTACAGATATACAGCTTTACCACACACAGATTCAGAGTAAGACAAACCATTATACATATTACAGATCTACAGCTTTACCACACAAAGATTCAGAGGAAGATAAAACATTATAAGCATTACAGATCTACAGCTTTACCACACACAGATTCAGAGAAAGACAAACCATTCTACACATTACACATCTGCAGCTTTACCACACACAGATTCAGAGGAAGACAAACCATTCTACACATTACAGATCTACAGCTTTACCACACACAGATACAAAGGAAGACAAACCATTATACACATTACAGATCTACAGCTTTACCACACACAGATTCAGAGGAAGACAAACCATTATACACATTACAGATCTACAGCTTTACCACACACAGATACAGAGGAAGACAAACCATTATACACATTACACATCTAAAGCTTTACCACACACAGATACAGAGGAAGACAATCAATTATACACATTACAGATCTACAGCTTTACCACACACAGATTCAGAGGAAGACAAACCATTATACACATTACAGATCTACAGCTTTACTACACACAGATACAGAGGAAGACAAACCATTATACACATTACACATCTATAGCTTTGCCACACACAGATACAGAGGAAGACAAACCATTATACACATTACAGATCTACAGGCTTACCACACACAGATTCAGAGGAAGACAAACCATTCTACACATTACAGATCTACAGCTTTACCACACACAGATTCAGAGGAAGACAAACCATTATGCACATTACAGATCTACAGCTTTACCACACACAGATACAGAGGAAGACAAACCATTATACACATTACACATCTACAGCTTTACCACACACAGATACAGAGGAAGACAAACCATTCAACACATTACAGATCTACAGCTTTACCACACACAGATACAGAGGAAGACAAACCATTATACACATTACAGATATACAGCTTTACCACACACAGATTCAGAGGAAGACAAAACATTATACACATTACAGATCTACAGCTTTACCACACACAGATTCAGAGAAAGACAAACAATTCTACACATTACAGATCTACAGTTTTACCACACACAGATTCAGAGGAAGACACCATTATACACATTACAAATCTACAGCTTTACCACACACAGAATCAGAGGAAGACAAACCATTATACACATTACAGATCTGTAGCTTTACCACACACAGATTCAGAAGAAGACAAACCATTCTACACATTACAGATCTACAGCTTTACCACACACAGATACAGAGGAAGACAAACCATTATACACATTACAGATCTACAGCTTTACTACACACAAATACAGAGGAAGACAAACCATTCTACACATTACAGATCTACAGCTTTACCACACACAGATACAGAGGAAGACAAACCATTATACACATTACACATCTACAGCTTTACCACACAGAGACAGAGGAAGACAATCAATTATACACATTACAGATCTACAGCTTTACCACACACAGATACAGATGAAGACAAACCATTATACACATTACAGATCTACAGCTTTACCACACACAGATTCAGAGGAAGACAAACCATTATACAAATTACAGATCTACAGCTTTACCACACACAGATTCAGAGGAAGACAAACCATTATACACATTATAGATCTACAGCTTTACCACACACAGATTAAGAGGAAGACAAACCATTATACAAATTACACATCTACAGCTCTACTACACACTGATTCAGAGGAAGACAAACCATTATACACATTACAGATCTACAGCTTTACCACACACAGATACAGAGGAAGACAAACCATTATACACATTACACATCTACAGCTTTACCACACCCAGATACAAAGGAAGACAAACCATTATACAAATTACAGATCTACAACTGTACCACACATAGATACAGAGGAAGACAAACCATTATACACATTACAGATCTACAGCCTTACCACACACAGAAACAGAGGAAGACAAACCTTTATACACTTTACAGATCTACAGCTTTACTACACACAGATTCAGAGGAAGACAAACCATTATACACAATACAGATCTACAGCTTTACCACACACAGATTCAGAGGAAGACAAACCATTCTACACATTACAGATCTACAGCTTTACCACACACAGATACAGAGGAATACAAACCATTCTACACATTACAGATCTACAGCTTTACTACACACAGATTCAGAGGAAGACACACCTTTATACACATTACAGATCTACAGCTTTACCACACACAGATTCAGAGGAAGACAAACCATTATACACATTACAGATCTACAGCTTTACCACACACAGATTCAGAGGAAGACAAACCATTATACAAATTACAGATCTACAGCTTTACCACACACAGATTCAGAGGAAGACAAACCATTATACACATTACAGATCTACAGCTTTACCACACAGATTCAGAGGAAGACAAACCATTATACACATTACAGATCTACAGATTTACCACACACAGATTCAGAGGAAGACAAACCATTATACACATTACAGATCTACAGCCTTACCACAAACAGATTCGGAGGAAGTCAAACCATTATACACATTACAGATCTACAGCTTTACCACACACAGATACTGAGGATTACAAACCATTATACACATTACAGATCTACAGGCTTACCACACACAGATTCAGAGGAAGACAAACCATTATACATATTACAGATCTACAGCTTTACCACACACAGATTCAGAGGAAGACAAAACATTATAAGCATTACAGATCTACAGCTTTACCACACACAGATTCAGAGAAAGACAAACCATTATACACATTACACATCTGCAGCTTTACCACACACAGATTCAGAGGAAGACAAACCATTCTACACATTACAGATCTACAGCTTTACCACACACAGATACAAAGGAAGACAACCCATTATACACATTACAGATCTACAGCTTTACCACACACATATTAAGAGGAAGGCAAACCATTATACACATTACAGATCTACAGCTTTACCACACACAGATACAGAGAAAGACAAACCATTATACACATTACAGATCTAAGCTTTACCATACACAGATTCAGAGGAAGACAAACCATTATACACATTACAGATCTACAGCTTTACCACACACAAATTCAGAGGAAGACAAACCATTATAAACATTACAGATCTACAGCTTTACCACACACAGATTAAGAGGAAGACAAACCATTATACACATTACAGATCTAAAGCTTTACCACACACAGATTCAGGCAAAGACAAACCATTATACACATTACAGATCTACAGCCTTACCACACAGATACAGATGAAGACAAACCATTATACACATTACAGATCTACAACTTTACCACACACTGATACAGAGGAAGACAAACCATTACACACATTACAGATCTACAGCTTTACCACACACAGATTCAGAGGAAGACAAACCATTATACACATTACAGATCTACAGCTTTACCACACACAGATTCAGAGGAAGACAAGCCATTATACACATTACAGATCTACAGCTTTACCACACACAGATTCAGAGGAAGACAAACCATTAAACACATTACAGATCTACAGCTTTACCACACACAGATACAGAGGAAGACAAACCATTATACACATTACAGATCTAAAGCTTTACCACACACAGATACAGAGGAAGACAAACCATTATACACATTACACATCTACAGCTTTACCACACACAGATACAGAGGAAGACAAACCATTCTACACATTACAGATCTACAGCTTTACCACACACAGATACAGAGGAAGACAAACCATTATACACATAACAGATCTACAGCTTTACCACACACAGATTCAGAGGAATATAAACCATTATACACAATACAGATCTACAGCTTTACCACACACAGATTCAGAGGAAGACAAACCATTATACAAATTACAGATATACAGCTTTACCACACACAGATACAGAGGAAGACAAACCATTATACAAATTACAGATATACAGCTTTACCACACACAGATTCAGAGGAAGACAAACCATTATACACATTACAGATCTACATCTTTACCACACACAGATTCAGAGAAATATAAACCATTATACACAATAGAGATCTACAGCTTTACCACACACAGATTCAGAGGAAGACAAACCATTATACACATTACAGATCTACAGCTTTACCACACACAGATTCGGAGGAAGTCAAACCATTATACACATTACAGATCTACAGCTTTACCACACACAGATACAGAGGAAGACAAACCATTATACTCATTACAGATCTACAGCTTTACCACACACAGATTCAGAGGAATATAAACCATTATACACAATACAGATCTACAGCTTTACCACACACAGATACAGAGGAAGACAAACCATTATACACATTACAGATATACAGCTTTACCACACACAGATTCAGAGTAAGACAAACCATTATACATATTACAGATCTACAGCTTTACCACACACAGATTCAGAGGAAGACAAAACATTATAAGCATTACAGATCTACAGCTTTACCACACACAGATTCAGAGAAAGACAAACCATTCTACACATTACAGATCTACAGCTTTACCACACACAGATACAAAGGAAGACAAACCATTATACACATTACAGATCTACAGCTTTACCACACACATATTAAGAGGAAGACAAACCATTATACACATTACAGATCTACAGCTTTACCACCCACAGATACAGAGGAAGACAAACCATTATACACATTACAGATCTAAGCTTTACCATACACAGATTCAGAGGAAGACAAACCATTATACACATTACAGATCTACAGCTTTACCACACACAGATTCAGAGGAAGACAAACCATTATACACATTACAGATCTACAGCTTTACCACACACAGATTAAGAGGAAGACAAACCATTATACACATTACAGATCTAAAGCTTTACCACACACAGATTCAGGCAAAGACAAACCATTATACACA